>NW_023460206.1:1601-5384 GCF_013731165.1 Rhagoletis pomonella
AATTATCATGATAATAATAAATTAGTAGAATATAGTAAAAATCCTGATTGTGGACCAACAAAAAATTTACCCAACAACCCTAAATTGTCTTCTCAAAATAATTATCAAAATAAAAACTATTATCATAATCCATCACAATATAATAGGAGAAACTATATTAATCAAAATAGCAATGGTAATCAATCCGATCAGACACGTATTTCACATATGAGTGTAGACACTAATCAATACTTTCCACAAGACAGTAAATGTATGGAAATAGACAATCTCCAAGAATGTTTTAGCGAGGAAGAAGTAAATTTTTTAACACAGCCTCAAAATTTAAATTGCCCATAGTTATAATTTCAATAGGTAAAGAAAAAATCAGATGCCTTATTGACACAGGCTCAGATACCAGCATTATAAAACCAAACATTTTGTTAAGAAATTATGTAACCCAACCAATTTATCCACCGTTAAGGTTTAAAACTTTGAATGGTTTAGTCGAGGTCGTTGAAAAAATTGTTACACCAATTCCAAACGAATTCAACTCAGTTGGTACTCTTTCATGGAAAGTAATAAATTTCTGTAATGAAAACTATGATGCTATCATGGGTCAAAATTTTTTAAGAGCCTTTAAAGCTAAAATAGACATGGAAGATAAAAACCTTAATATTTTTGGAAATAAACTTGTTTTCGTTGAAAATTTGTATCCTTTTAAGTATGAAACAGTATGCAGTCTTGATGGTATCAACATTAATGGAAATAACATCTTTGAAAGAATTAATTTAAACCATTTAAACATTGAAGAAAGTATCCAACTTAAAAATTTACTGAGCGAATTCATTGATATTTTTTATAAAGAAGGTGATATACTAACTGCAACTAAAACCGTTTTTCATGAAATTATTACAAACGCGGACATACCGCTTTATTCAAAAATGTATAGATATCCTCAGATACACGAGGAAGAAATTAATAGACAAATTACGGAAATGTTGGAACAAAATATTATTCGACCAAGCAATTCTCCATATAACAGTCCTCTTTGGATTGTCCCAAAGAAATTAGATAATTCCGGCAAGAAAAAATGGAGAATTGTAATTGATTATAGGCTACTTAATAAATACACTACTGATGATAAATATCCAATACCAAATCTGAATGGCATCCTGGACAAGTTAGGTAGAGCGCAATACTTTACCACTTTAGATCTGGCTAAAGGATTTTATCAGATTGAAGTTAAAGAAGAAGATAGAAAAAAAACCGCATTTTCTACTCCTAGTGGTCATTATGAATTCATTAGAATGCCGTTTGGGCTAAAAAATGCTCCGTCAACCTTTCAAAGGTTGATGAATTCAGTCTTTCGTGAATTTATAAATAAAATATGTGTAATCTATATGGACGACATTTTAATTTTTAGTTCATCATTGAAAGAGCACATTCAGAATTTAAAACTAATTTTTAATACTTTACGGAAAGCTAATTTAAAAATTCAAGTTGATAAATGTGACTTTTTAAAAAAAGAAACCCAATACTTAGGACATATTCTAACTCCTGAAGGTGTAAAACCAAATCCAGAAAAAATAAAAATAATTATAAATCTTAAACTTCCAAAAACTACTAAACAAATTAAATCCTTTCTCGGAGTAACTGGTTTTTATCGAAAATTTATACGTGATTATGCAAAAGTAGCGGGTCCGATGGTAAATTATTTAAAAAAAGGAAGAAAAGTTAACCAAAATGATCCAAATTTTATTGCCTCATTTAATAAATTAAAAGACATAATAACTAATGCACCAATATTAAGATTTCCAAATTTTAGTCAAAGATTTAAAGTTGTAACAGATGCTAGTAATTTTGCCATTGGTGCTGCTCTTATCCAAGATGGACATCCAATAGCATATGCCTCAAGAACTCTTAATGATCATGAGAAACATTATGCTACAATAGAAAAAGAACTGCTTGCAATAGTTTGGGCAGTAAAATATTTTCGTCCGTACATATATGGTCGTGAATTTGACTTACTTTCCGATCACCAACCACTCAAGTGGCTACAAGCAAAATTTACTGGTAAGGATATAAATCCTAGATTACAAAGATGGCTGATAGAATTGGGAGAATATGATGCTAAAATTGAATATATAAAAGGTAATGAAAATAAGCTTGCAGATTTTCTTAGTCGTGTAAATAATAATACTTGTGAAATAAATTTAGGCTATCTTGACGAATACGATAATTTATTTCAAATGAAAAGAAATAATTCAAAGAATTCTGTACTTAGTGTTAGTGATTCATTAGAAGTGCAAACGGTGCACTCTCAAGAGGAATTAGAGATGCAAACAGTGCACTCTCAGGAGGAAGAATTAAATAATTATTTTCTAATTTTAGACACAGTTGTTAATCGATTCAAAATACAAATCATTATACAAGATAATAAACAAATCGAAGTTAAAAACATTTTTGGGAATAAACGGATTTTTGTTGATAAAAACGATATTAAAAATAGAAACATAATAGAAATAGTTAGAAGACATGTTTCAAAAGGCAAAGTAGGAATTTTTTCAGAACTTAATGATAACGAATTCAATAAAGTGCAAAAAGAATTAAAAGAATACTTTACAACGGATGCACTAAAGTTTTTTAAATGTTCGTATTTTGCTAATGATATAGAAGACGAAAATGAATAAATAAACAAATTTCGTTATTTCATAAATTTGAAGTCGGACATGCTGGAATTATTCCAACTTATGAAGGAATAAAACATAAAATTTATAATCCGAAATTGAAAACATATATACATAAAATAATAAACAATTGCGAAATTTGTACATCAGGAAAATATGATCGTAATCCCATTAAGAACAAGTTCAGATTTACTGAAACTCCTTCGACTATCAATGAAATCGTTCATGTTGATACCTACGTTAATTCAAAACATTCTTTTATTATATTTATAGACAAGTTCTCAAAACATGCGGTTGCATTTTATTTACCTGATAGAAATAGCCAAACTATTGTAGAGAAATTAAGGGAATATTTATCAATAAAAGGTAAAGTAAGGAAATTTGTTTTTGATAATGAGTTTAATTCCATAAATATTAAGGAATTTTTAAAATTTGAAAATATAGAGTTTCATGCAACAAAACCACATAGTCATACAGGGAACTCAGATGTAGAAATAATACCATAACCGAAAAAATACGAGTTTTTAATTTAGAAGAAAAGCAACCAATAACAACACAAATGATTAAAGCAATTCAAATGTATAATAATACTTTTCATAGTACAATAAAATGTACTCCATTTGAGGTACAAAATCACAGAATTGATTACGATTTAATACGAAGTCGCCTTAAAGATGCAAAAGGAAAAAATATTAAAAAAAGAAACAGAAATAGGGAAGATTGTATAGAAAACCGTGATGAGGGTTTTGTAAAAAATTATAAGAATCTTAGACACAAGGAAGAACCAAAATTTGTAAAAAAAATTTTACATAACGTTCATACTAGTAACATTAAAAGACCACTGAAATATTGTAATAATTCATCATAACTTTTGTATTTATAAATTGTTATTTTGGATTGTTGATTTATGAAAATATAAATTCTTGTTAAATTTCGTGTGACTTAAAAATATTAGATACCATAATTAACACATACTTATATACATATTAATTTTTCAAATTTAAATCTAATTTGTTTTATAAGATAATATTTATGTAGTTAAAAAAATCAAAACACACTGAATTCAGGAGAATTCACAAACTGGGGATGGAGAAGTTACATCCTCGAATATTATATA
>NW_023460206.1:5484-8622 GCF_013731165.1 Rhagoletis pomonella
AATATATAAAAGGTAATGAAAATAAGCTTGCAGATTTTCTTAGTCGTGTAAATAATAATACTTGTGAAATAAATTTAGGCTATCTTGACGAATACGATAATTTATTTCAAATGAAAAGAAATAATTCAAAGAATTCTGTACTTAGTGTTAGTGATTCATTAGAGGTGCAAACGGTGCACTCTCAAGAGGAATTAGAGATGCAAACAGTGCACTCTCAGGAGGAAGAATTAAATAATTATTTTCTAATTTTAGACACAGTTGTTAATCGATTCAAAATACAAATCATTATACAAGATAATAAACAAATCGAAGTTAAAAACATTTTTTGGAATAAAAGGATTTTTGTTGATAAAAATGATATTAAAAATAAAAACATAATAGAAATAGTTAGAAGACATGTTTCAAAAGGCAAAGTAGGAATTTTTTCAGAACTTAATGATAACGAATTCAATAAAGTGCAAAAAGAATTAAAAGAATACTTTACAACGGATGCACTAAAATTTTTTAAATGTTCGTATTTTGCTAATGATATAACGGGTGATTTTTTAAGAGCTTGATACCTTTTTTTTTTTAAAAAAACGCATAAAATTTGCAAAATCTCATCGGTTCTTTATTTGAAACGTTAGATTGGTCCATGACATTTACTTTTTTGAAGATAATTTCATTTAAATGTTGACCGCGGCTGCGTCTTAGGTGGTCCATTCGGAAAGTCCAATTTTGGGCAACTTTTTCGAGCATTTCGGCCGGAATTGCCCGAATTTCTTCGGAAATGTTGTCTTCCAAAGCTGGAATAGTTGCTGGCTTATTTCTGTAGACTTTAGACTTGACGTAGCCCCACAAAAAATAGTCTAAAGGCGTCAAATCGCATGATTTTGCTTATTTACGAAGCCATTCAACCAGAAATGAGCCTCATCGCTGAACAACACATTCAACACATTCAACACATTTCGAACCGAACACTGATTTTGGTAATAAAATTCAATGATTTGCAAGCGTTGCTCGTTAGTAAGTCTATTCATGATGAAATGTCAAAGCATACTGAGCATCTTTCTCTTTGACACCATGTCTGAAATCCCACGTGATCTGTCAAATACTAATGCATGAAAATCCTAACCTCAAAAAAATCACCCGTTAGAAGACGAAAATGAATTAAATAAACAAATTTCGTTATTTCATAAATTTGAAGTCGGACATGCTGGGATTATTCCAACTTATGAAGGAATAAAACATAAAATTTATAATCCGAAATTGAAAACATATATACATAAAATAATAAACAATTGCGAAATTTGTACATCAGGAAAATATGATCGTAATCCCATTAAGAACAAGTTCAGATTTACTGAAACTCCTTCGACTATCAATGAAATCGTTCATGTTGATACATACGTTAATTCAAAACATTCTTTTATTATATTTATAGACAAGTTCTCAAAACATGCGGTTGCATTTTATTTACCTGATAGAAATAGCCAAACTATTGTAGAGAAATTAAGGGAATATTTATCAATAAAAGGTAAAGTAAGGAAATTTGTTTTTGATAATGAGTTTAATTCCATAAATGTTAAGGAATTTTTAAAATTTGAAAATATAGAGTTTCATGCAACAAAACCACATAGTCATACAGGGAACTCAGATGTAGAAAGACTTAATAATACCATAACCGAAAAAATACGAGTTTTTAATTTAGAAGAAAAGCAACCAATAACAACACAAATGATTAAAGCAATTCAAATGTATAACAATACTTTTCATAGTACAATAAAATGTACTCCATTTGAGGTACAAAATCACAGAATTGATTATGATTTAATACGAAGTCGCCTTAAAGATGCAAAAGGAAGAAGTATTAAAAAAAGAAACAGAAATAGGGAAGATTATATAGAAAACCGTGATGAGGGTTTTGTAAAAAATTATAAGAATCTTAGACACAAGGAAGAACCAAAATTTGTAAAAAAAATTTTACATAACGTTCATACTAGTAACATTAAAAGACCACTGAAATATTGTAATAATTAATCATAACTTTTGTATTTATAAATTGTTATTTTGGATTGTTGATTTATGAAAATATAAATTCTTGTTAAATTTCGTGTGACTTAAAAATATTAGATACCATAATTAACACATTTATATACATATTAATTTTTCAAATTTAAATCTAATTTGTTTTATAAGATAATATTTATGTAGTTAAAAAAATCAAAACACACTGAATTCAGGAGAATTCACAAACTGGGGATAGAGAAGTTACATCCTCGAATATTATATACCTACATATGTACCTTTGTTAAACATATACCTTTTAAAAAAGTTATTTTTATAATTACATTTGTCTTTATTGATATATCTAAGATTTTCTTGTTGGAAAAATGTAAAAGTTTTTCATTCAATTGTTAACGTTTAAACAAATAACATCAAAATATTAAAATATTAAATCCTTAAAAATATAAAGTTATTTAAATAATTTTGGAAATCTCCTAAAGGAATAAATAATACAATTCCTAAGGATTGTAAAAAGAAAATATTTAAAAAAGAAGTTATTGGCGCAGTCGGTAGGATACATTTTCGTTCTTGGATTCACCTTTAAAGGCAGCTGAAATAATTTCCTTTATACGAACATATACGTATATGAAAAGTCGGCAAAACGAATTTGACCAAAACCGGAAAAACTACCAAATGGAGGATTTAAGTATATTGAAGCAAAGAATTTCGGAATTGGAAAATACAATTAATCAACAAGCAGCAATGTTAGAACACCAACAACAACAGTTGATACAACAACAACATCAACAAGTGAGTGACCATTTTAGTTTAAATACACAGAGAAAATGATACAGGAAAAACGCAAGTTTTTAAAAGAAATTGTAAAATAAAATTTTGTGATCTAATTTTACTTCATACAAAATAAAAAATACAGTATTTGTACTTACGACTTTAAAACGAAACATTCGCAAAAAAAAAATGATTGTTATAATGTATTCACTTTTTTACTGAGGCGAAAACGACATTACAGAAATAGCGTCAAAAATGCGCATTTTAAAAACTAAAATAAAACATTTTAGAATATTGTCCCAACAAGTTGTAAATGTAATACTAGACATTTTTAAAATAAAAACGTTAATTTATATTCAGTCA
>NW_023460206.1:8722-13548 GCF_013731165.1 Rhagoletis pomonella
GATATAATTTTTTTATTGACGTAGTTTTGGTGTTACTTAAACTAGGACTGAGTATTTCATGTTAAAGTAAAACGATGTTGACTTAGACTTAATTTTAGCAAATTATTATTTTTATTAGACCCGAAAACTCTTTATCCGCCACTATTCGATAAAGTTTGTATCTCAGTTTATTTGCCACTCCTCTTAGACTTTAAACAACACAATTTTAGCTGCTGGAAAGTGCAGGTTTTGATTAAATTTTCTTTTTTCTGGCCTACTGGGAATTTCATTTTCTTCGAGTAATTCATTTGCATTTTATCTCGGCCGAGACAAATTCTTGTATTTTTGCTTTGAATAGAGAAAGCGTGATTCATTACATTTCCAATGGTATCCCATTTTTGTAAATAGAGCAAGAAATATTGAACTTATAACGGAATTATGTTGACCCAACTTGACTTTTTTATCGATATTTTCCACGCCCATAATTAAAAAAAATATATTTATTTTTAAGTCCATTTCTGTCAGTTTATATTTCCTTGTTATAGGGAAATTCTAAATATAAATTTTGGGCATTTTAGCCTTTGTAGTTAGTTAAATATTTCAGTTTTGGCATTTTTAAAAATTGCAGTTTTATAATAGGGTGGCGTGACAGTAACTATAAATTACCAATTTTTTGTAAAAAGCTTCGCCTATCTTATAACGTACCTTTTGCAAAACTTCATTAACCTATCTTCAATAGTTTTCGAATTACAGAATTAAAATCAGCTAGATGGGTCAAATCTTACACTGTGCGACGATCCCACTGAATCAGTCAGTTGCCTACGCACTTTGCTAAGTTCGCCTTGTAAATTATCGTTGCTTTTTCCACTTTTTCATTTGTTAAGCCAACACAATCAAGCGCAGCTATTCCGCTGCAATTCACACTTGATCATGTGGTTGTTGGTTTTGTTGGTTTTTGTTAATAATTCTATTTTTAGAATGTTTAACTTTTATATTCAACAATTTTTATTGAGCTTGAGGCCGTTTTTTTTTTTTAAATGAAAACCTATTGTGGAAAAGCAACAATAATTTGAGAAAATGGTATAAGTGATAGCTATTTCTGAAATCACCACATTTACTCATGAGACTTCTTTCAGTAGAACTCGAACCGGCGATCCCACTGACTCAGCTAGTTGCCTTGGCACTGTGCTAAGTTCGCCTTGTTAATTCTTGTTGCTTATTTCCACTATTTCACTTGTTAAGCCAACTACAATCAAGTGCAGCTATTCCGCTGCAATTCACTTGATCATGTGGTTGTTAGTTTTGTTGGTTTTTGTTAATATTTCTATTATTAGAATGTTTAACTTTTAGGTGTGCTCGTCCTTAAGTTATTTGTTTTGGTTATTTTATGGCCTTATAACAATTATATTCAACAATTTTTATTGAGCCGTTTTTTTTTAATGAAAACCTATTTTGGAAAAGCAACAATAATTTGAAAAAATGGTAGAAGTGATAGCTATTTCGGAAATCACCACATTTCCTCATCAGACTTCTTTCAGTAGGATTCGAACCGACGATCCCACTGACTCAGCCAGTTGCCTACGCACTTTGCTAAGTTCGCCTTGTAAATTATCGTTGCTTTTTTCCACTTTTTCATTTGTTAATCCAACACAATCAAGCGCAGCTATTCCGCTGCAATTCACACTTGATCATGTGGTTGTTCGTTTTGTTGGTTTTTGTTAATAATTCTATTTTTAGAAAGTTTAACGTTTAGGTGTGCTCGTCCTTAAGTTATTTGTTTTTGTTATTTTATGGCCTTATAACAATTATATTCAAAAAAATTTATTGAGCTTGAGGCCGTTTTTAATGAAAAACTTATTGTGGAAAAGCAAAAATATTTTGAAAAAAAATGGTAGAAGTGATGGCTATTTCGGAAATCACCACATTTCCTCATCAGACTTCTTTCAGTAGGATTCGAACCGACGATCCCACTAACTCAGCCAGTTGCCTACGCACTGTGCTGAGTTCGCCTTGTAAATTATCGTTGCTTTTTTCCACTTTTTCATTTGTTAAGCCAACACAATCAAGCGCAGCTATTCCGCTGCAATTCACACTTGATCATATGGTTGTTGGTTCTGTTGGTTTTTGTTAATAATTCTTAGAATGTTTAACTTTTAGTGGTGCTCGTCCTTAAGTTATTTGTTTTTGTTATTTTAAGGCCTTATAACAATTATATTCAACATCCGGTTTTAATGAAAAATTTATTGTGGAAAAGCAACAATAATTTGAAAAAATGGTAGAAGTGAGCGCTATTTCGGAAATCACCACATTTCCTCATCAGACTTCTTTGTGTAGGATTCGAGCCGACGATCCCATTGACTCAGCCAGTTGCCTACGCACTGTGTAAAGTTCGCCTTGTAAATTATCGTTTCTTTTTTGCACTTTTTTATTTGTTAAGCCAACAGAATCAAGCGCAGCTATTCCGCTGCAATTCACACTTGATCATGTGGTTGTTGGTTTTGTTGGTTTTTGTTAATAATTATATTTTTAGAATGTTTAACTTTTATATTCAACAATTTTTATTGAGCTTGAGGCGGTTTTTTTTTTTAATGAAAACCTATTGTGGAAAAGCAACAATAATTTGAAAAAATGGTAGAAGTGATAGCTATTTCGGAAATCACCACATTTCCTCATGAGACTTCTTTCAGTAGGACTCGGACAGACGATCCCACTGACTCAGCCAGTTGCCTAGGCACTGTGCTAAGTTCGCCTTGTTAATTCTTGTTGCTTATTTGCACTATTTCACTTGTTAAGCCAACTACAATCAAGCGCAGCTATTCCGCTGTAATTCACTTGATCATGTGGTTGTTAGTTTTGTTGGTTTTTGTTAATATTTCTATTATTAGAATGTTTAACTTTAAGGTGTTCTCGTCCACATAAAATAACAAAAGCATATAGCTAATTAAAAATGTCACGCCTATGGAAGGTGCCACGCCTTCTTGTCAGATCCCATTTTTTATACCCTAGGTTACGTCCGAGTTCACTCTCTATATACCAGTTAAAATCCCATGAAAATTCATTCAGTAGTTCTGGAGATTACTGAGTTTAAACAGACAAACTATTTTCAGTTTTATTATAGTATAGAAGATAATAGCGTTGTTTGTATGTTTGTATAGTGTGATAAAAAAATAAATGTGAGGAAATAAAAACACATGTATGTATGTTTGTTAAGTGTGGAAAAATATAATTAGTTTTTATTTAAAGATATACTTTTAAAATTTAGTATTGATTATTGTATGAAAGTGCAATTTTTACATTTATTAACATTGTATACTATGTTATAGTAGAAATGCGCTTCTGCTTCTATATCTGATTTTTCATCAGGTCTTTGGTTATCAGATGAATAATGGATTAAATTGTCCATATCATTTTCTTTTAAACATGACTGAAGAATTGATTGTATTAAGATAAGCTTATTTTTATGTTCTTCCGAAACGATATCAGAGAATTAAAAAAAAAATTTCACTGGATCACAAATTTTAGTTTGGTTTTTATTCCTCAGACGCCACTAATTTCTATGTACATAGAATTGCTCGGTGATTCCGAAAATCGAGGACTTATACTTTCTGAAAAATTAAGTAATTCCGTGTTTGTTTATTTTTTAATAGAAAAAATGAAAAAAAATCAAAATTTAACAGAAGAAAAACTTCAAAAATAACGGGTTCGTCGAAATATTTATTTATCTACTTGATTTAATACATTTAATTGATAATCGTAAGGAATTCCACAGCCTGTGCACTAACGAAAAACAATGTGGAAGCAGTTTATGTTTTATATTTGGGGAGAACAATATCATGTGTGCGAGAAGACTGAACAAAGTTAAATTTTTGAAAAAGTTAGCGAGGCTGATGATATCTAATTATTTTGCAAATGAATATAATATTTCGAACAGTAAGGTAATTTTCCAGACTAAAACCTATGATACTTTTAGTATAAAACGAAATGTGATCATACTTTCCCTTAAAATATATAAATCTAGCGGAATTGTTTATGCTAGATTTAATGTATTTTTTGATTCGCTATCGAGACTATCATAAACCACTTCAGAGTAAGATATCTTGGGAACAATAAGGGACTGTACGAGTTAAAGTTTTGTGTTGATGGGTAGACAGTACATGTTTGCCACAGATTTCTTAAGGTGTAATATACCTTCGATATGATATAATTTATGTGGTCTGTGCAAATTAGATGGGAATTTATTTTAAATCCAAGGCTAGTCTCTACCGATTGAAGTGTGATCTCTGTATCGTTCAGCACAATTGCGCTATTGGTAGGGCCTGCGTTTTAGCTGCGTTTAAGCAAAGGTCATTTCCTTCGGCCCAGATGGAAATTCTTCTTAGGTCGTCATTGAGCCTGAAAACTAAGTCTAAGTGTACCTGGGTGTCGTCAGCGTAAAGATGGATAGAGGCATTTTGACAGCAATGGACAATGTCATTCACAAAAATTGTAAAAAGTATCGCACCCAAAATTGACCCCTGAGGTACACCAGAAGAAACTGTACTGCGTTTCGAAAAGATATTTCCACAATAGGTAGCTTTTCATCAAATTAACTGATGCCGCGTGAAACCCGAAATAATGTTGAAGTCTCAGTAGCAAAATATCGTGGTTTACAGTATCGAAAGCTTTAGAAAAATCCAGTAGTACTAGTATGGTAAGTAATTTGCTATCTAAGGCGGGGCGAAAGTCGTCCATTACCTTTATTATTGCTGTTGAACAACTTTGATTAGATCTAAAGCCAGATTGAAACTCACTTAAAAGGTTAAGATCTGCTTTAGTTGAAATCTAGCAGGTATTAAATAACAAAAAAA
>NW_023460206.1:13558-14023 GCF_013731165.1 Rhagoletis pomonella
GCCGACAAAACACTGATGGGTCTATAGTTTGAACGGGAGTCATAAATTTTACCTTTAGGTATCGGAATAACATTTGCCACTTTCCATTGATTTGGGAATGTAGAAGAGCTTATAATAAAATTTATTATGTATGTGAGCGAGGGAAGAACGTAGGGAAGAATCAGTTTTAAAAACCGCAAGCTAATACCATCCACGCCAATGGAATTCGATTTTATGGCATAGATACTCCTTACAACTTCATCTTCAGTGACTACATCGAACGTAAATTCAGAACCCGATTTCGAGATAAGATGCTGATTTATCACATACGACGAAGGATTTGTTTGCTTATTTATCCCAATAAAATACGAGTTCATCACTTTCGCATCGACGGCACAGGGTTTTTTATCCTTATCGCAGACTCCCATTGATTTTATATTTTTTGACAAAACGTTGGAGGGAACATTAGCATTAAATTTTGTTTCG
>NW_023460206.1:14123-30654 GCF_013731165.1 Rhagoletis pomonella
TGGAGGGAACATTAGCATTAAATTTTGTTTCGAGATATAATTTTTTTTATTGACGTAGTTTTGTTGTTACTTTATTCCTAAAATTTTTATATTTGACCCATCGGTCATCCGTAGGATTCCGCTTCCAATATTTATATGCAGTGTTTCGCTTTTTTATTAGGTCTAGAATGGTTTTAGTAAACCACGGCTTTCTTTTGTCAAAATGTTTAATATTTTTAACAGGGACATATTTTGCGAACAGCTATTTTACCAGCATGTTAAATAACGCTAGCTTATCGTCCACATCTGAAAAGAACCAACAGGAGTTCCAGTCTTTTGCCGCACATTCATCCAATATCGCAGTCATATTTATGTTCTTATAATCTCTAAACGTTATGTCGGTAATTGGTTGCACATCATTAAGTTCTATATTATAGCTTAAAAACTTCAGCTCATGGTCAGATATTCCAGCCAAGGGGAATTGGTCAATATGATTAATATTATTAACGACACTAGCGGCAAAAAGATGTAACATGCTTGGCTTGCATTGTGGTGAAAAGCGTGTAGCATATTTATTGACGATAGTGATGCCACTAGCATTAAAGCTGCTCAGCAAAGGCTTACACCCAGTGTTACTCATTAACATGTCTACATTGAAATCACCACAGATGAGGACATGCACATAGCCAACATACAACTCAGGTATTTTAGTAAAAAGCTAAGTCAAATTATTGCTTTTATGTGGGTGACCATATTAACCAATGTAAAATAAAGGGCATTGTATGATAAAAGTACCTTACCCATATCGTAATTTAAATCAAATATTTACCAGTTAATTAACCAATTTCGAAAATGAAGCATAATCCTTTTCAAGGACTTCGCCATCCTTTGCTGCCAAAATGCATTTACGATAATTCATACTGCATGCCGAAGTCAGCACACAGTGGTTCAAAATTGGAATTTAATGTTCATAATTCACCGCAGTCTTCATTTTTCAACCAATTTTTACTAAAAACAAAAAAAAATATATTTTTGTGAACCTTTTTTATAACATTTCAAACATTTTTTGTAATTTTTTCGTTTTGGGGAACCATACAATTGTTTTTAACTAGTCTTTGTTATGTAACATTTATTAACTGGAACAGGAGAATACAGTTTCTTCAAAATTGCCACTTTTTCTGCATTTTGCACTAAAACAATTAATATAATCGAATAAAAATTCACAAATCAGGCTCAACTGGTCTCTTGCAAATATTATAAGCTTTAATAAAAAAAAAATTATCAAATTAAGTGAAAGTGAAGTGTGCAGCAGGGGGTTTATTGTTCTCTTTCAGTGGAACTGGAAACTCAGCGTCAACACCATCCTGGGCACAACTTTCCCTGTGCTTTATAGATTGTGCAAAGATTACCTATTAAATAAAAACCCTTAAGTGGGGTGCGAAACAAACTGGCGAAGGTTTTCATTATATTTTATAAGGAACATTTTTATTTTTCATATTCTGTGTTTAAAAATTTACCTCTGAAAAATGCACAGCTGATTTAAAGAACAGTTTAAGAAATAAAGGACAAAAGGCGTCCTTTATTTTGAAAAAAATTGTAAAGGACAGGGGGTTAAAAAAAAGGACTGTCCTTTAAAATAAAGGACGGATAGTCACCGTAGTTATAGACACAAACAATAATACACTTTTGAACATTATCACTAAACTCAACGAACATACTTTCAACAGCATCAGAACAGAGAGACCTATGTAAAACCCTACAACAGAGTTTAGCATTAAAATAAATCGCTGTGCCACCGCCTCTGCTACCAGTGGACCTATCGCTTATAATTGAAAAGTCACACAGAGCATATGCTGAGGTTTGAACCGAGTCTCTGTTACACACACCACATCAATGCTGAGGCTACGGAATATATAATTTAAATACCCAAGTTTATCTACTGTTAAGCTTCGTGCATTAAAATGATATACATTAAACCCTCTTTGATATTGGCATGTTAATTTAAGAGCTAGCCTTAGATTATCTTCGTTAGTGCCTATACCCATGTCATTGCTCAAGTGAGCCATGTGTGTGTCTATCACGAGATGCTTGTAAACGACCAGTTACGAAGAAAAATAGATAGGAGGTTGGATAGAATAATAAGAAAATGAAACAAGAAGAGGTAGGGGAATAACTTAATACTAACAAAAGACAAAATCAACGCTCTTAACATTTTATAAATATTAATATAGTATAGCATATGTACGTAAACTATGTAGCTGCTGCAATATGATCGACGCTTTTACGATCCAAAACCTTCACTGCTTCACTTTCGGTATGTTTTCTTACAAATATGTGCCCACGAATCGAAAATGCACTCACCAGACGTTTCTGTCTCTTAAGTTAAGAAAAAAATTGTGAAAGTCGTCAAACGGAACGGTCGCATAAATTTTGCTCGCGTTTTATTAATTGAAAAAGTAAATATTAAACGTTCGAAACGCAAATAAACGTTCCTCCAAATAAGCAGCATAATAGTCTACCGAAGCGGACAAAGAAGCACTGAAGGAAGGAGAGCTAGGAATTCCAGCAACTGGCCTGCTTTGCCAAATCCAGGCTTGCTTCGCTGCTACTGGCGCAGCCACTGCTCTGCTCAGCGGTCGTTAGTTAAGTGCACATCAAAAGCGGCTGCTTATACGCTGAGTACAACTGAACACAAAGAGCCGGAGCGGTTGTAGATAGCTGTTGCCTTGCAGGTGGCTGTTCTAAAGAGTTTTATCTACCTGCAGAGCTTCGCTGTCGCTTTTGCTACTCTGCCTTGGTGTTTTTTCTGCCGGTGACTGCGCGCCTGATAATCGTTCTCTGTGAGTACCACAGTGATATATTGGTGAAAGGCAAAACAAAGAAAGTGAGGGCATAAGCTAAGTGATAACCTGACTTAACAGTGCTGCCACCTCGCGGGGATTAATTAGAATATTTTAATTTTAATTTATTTATTTTATTGTTGCATAGTTTTTACTTTTGCGGGTGTATATTTTTGCCATACTCCTTATGGTAAATTGTACATGATGCCGGCAGAATGTAAAAAGTGTACTGCGAAACTGCTTCAAGTAGCGGAAATGATATCATGCTCTGGTGGGTGTGGTTATAATTTTTGTTTGAAATGCAGTAACATAAAGAGACATGAGATAAAAATAATAACAGAAAATATTAATTTGAAATGGTTCTGTAATCAATGCGCGTTATCAGACACAAATACGATCAATAAATGTGAACAATCAAAAATGAAAGCTTCTGATGTGAAACACATAGTTGAGCAAATATTTAGTAATAAATGATAAAACAGATAAAAAGTAGCATTATAACAGATTTCAACTCATTTTTGGAGCATAATATTGAAGTAAAAATGAACGCTATGAAAAATGAGATCATAAGTGATGTGTCGAAAGAATTCCAAAAGAGTAACGAGTTGCTAAATGATTTACGCGTAGCTAATGATAATGTTAATATGAAAATGTCATATGCTCAAGTTACCAAGGCTACGGAGAGCGCAAGTAAAATTTTTATTAAACCGAAAAATAAAAGCAAAAAAGCTAAGGAAACAAAGGAAGCACTAAAAAAAGTAGTAGAGCATACGAACGGCCTTGTAATGAAAGTGAAAGAGATAAATAGTGGGGGAATAATAGTGGAATGCAAAAATAAAGACGCTTGTGGGCAGGTACAACAAAAAGTAAGAGAGGGCATTGGAAATGAATACGAAGCACAGAAAACAAAAGAGAAAAATGAGATAAAAAAGATACTTAAAATAGTTGGTTTAACTGAAAAAATTGGAAATGATCGTCTCGTAGAATGCTTAGCCAAGCAGAACGATGTGTGCTCTGGGAAAGAGTTCAAAGTTTTAAAGATGTATGATAATACAAATCGTAGGGAGGAAAGCTGTATTGCATTAGTCGAAACTGAAAATGTACTGAAACAAAAAAGAATTAATATCGAGTGGGACTCTTGCGTTGTTTACGAAAATCTAAATGTATTACGATGCTATAAATGTCTGGGATATAGGCACAAAGCAATTGAATGTACCAATAAAATAGCATGTAGCAAATGTGCCGGAAATCATGATAGCAAAGAGGGTATCTCAACTATCGTTAAATGTGTAAACTGTAGCGAATTGGTTAAGAAAAAAGTTATTGAAGTCGATGTAAATCATTATGCTTTCAGTATAGATTGTCCAGCATATAAAAAACATGCTAACACTAAAAGTAAAAGGCGATTCTAGCAACGAAAAATAAATGAACTTAATTGTATTTATTTAAACACTAATAGTATCATCGCCAATAAGTGTGAGCTAGAGCTTTTAATAGAAATCCAGAAGCCACATCTGATTCTTTGTTCAGAGAGTTGCTCGACTGAAGATATAACTAACCAAGAGTTACAGATAAAAACCTACAAACTGTTCGTTGTAATTCGCATAGTAGACATACGGGCGGTGTATTAGTATACGTACATGAATCTATTGAATATTCCACAAGTTATAGCTCCACATATGGCAAAAATCTTTGGTGTATTATACTCAAAATTAAAAATATTTTTCCCCAATACCAAATAGGCTTAATCTATCATTCTCCTAGCTCAAGTGATGCAGACTTTATTTTACACTTAAACGATATTTTAAACAATAATTGCTTAACACATGATAATGTTGTTTTCGTTGGTGATTTCAATATAAATCTTTACAAAATTAAAACTTACAGTAGGCAGTTAGTGGACTTATTTCAGTCTTTCGCAATGGACCAAAAAATTGATTTTTATACGCGAAAAGGGGATAACTCAGAAACAATGATAGACCTATTATTTACCAACAGCCAATATGTTTCTTGTAAAAGACTGGATGACCACCGAGTTACGGATCACGAAACTGTCTACTTTAAAATCAAGTTGGAAAGAATGCTTCAAATGAGAGCTAGGAAAATGATAACTTCTTGGGAATATTACACTAGTGATTGCCTTGTTGACCAATTGCGGCAATCTAATTATAGCCATTTTGAGAATTTAAGTATCGATAATAAGGTTGCATTATTGAATAATACATTATCAAATGCTATGAGCATTTTGACATATTCGAAAGAAATCATTGTTAAACTGATGAACAAGTGGTATAATTTCGAACTGGCAAACCTAAACAAGCAAAAGTTAAATCTTTACAATATCGCTCTACAGTCGGGGGATTGGAACGAATATAATATTACCCGGCGTAAATACAAACGACTAATAAAGGTTAAAAAAGCTAAATACATGGAACACAAAATAACATGTAATGCAGGAGAGAGCAAGGCCATGTGGAAACACTTGAAAAATTGCATATCTATGTCTAAAGATAATAGTGTCATTAATAAAATAGTAATTAAAGGCCAACTTTTCACACATGAACGTGAAATAGCACATTCAGTGAATAACTACTTCATTGATAGTGTGATGGAAATCAGCTTAAATATTGATCCTAGTAATCGTGAAATAACGTCTATTGGTAATGGAGCCATTAGCTTTAAATTCCAAAGCGTATCAACGAATGACATCCTAGATATAGTTAGAAAATTCAAAAATAAGATTGGTGGTAAGAAACTATTATCCGAAGGAGTCATTAAAGACTCTATAACTTATACTGGGTATTTTTACACTCAGATTGTTAACGAAAGTCTAGAGAAAGGTATAGTCCCAAATCACTGGAAAACTTCCATTGTCGTACCGGTGGAGAAAACAAAAAATACTGTTAAAGCTGACAAGATTAGACCTATAAACACATTGCCCTGTGATGAAAAGATACTTGTAACAGTGGTTAAAAATCAACTTGTACAATATTTGGAAAATAATAAGATTATTATACCACAACAATTAGGTTTCCGTAAAAGGCATTCCTGTGAAAGCGCTTTGAACCTGGTCATTGCTAACTGGAAAGAAGACCTGAGCAGGAATAAACATATAATAGCTATATTCTTAGACTTAAAACGTGCCTTTGAGACGATCGACCAAAAACTGTTACAAAAAAAGTTATTCAATATAGGCGTAAATGGTATCGAACTAAAGTGGTTTGAAAACTTCATTACGAATCGATATCAAAGAACTGCGATTGGATCATCAATATCCGATAAAAGAAGTGTATCTGTCGGACTGCCTCAAGGATCTGTGCTAGCTCCAATTTTGTTCATTATATATATTAATGACATTATTAATTGCATAAAGTATTGCAATATTAAGTTATTTGCTGATGATACGTTGCTTATGCTAAGTGGAGAAAATATAGCTGCAATAGCCTCTAAATTGCAAGATGACTTAAATAAAGTATACGATTGGTTATGTTTGAACAGACTTAAATTGAATGTCAATAAAACTAAGTTTATGGTTATATCAAGGCGAAATTTTGAGAACAGTGAGTTGCTAACTCTAAATATAAACAACGAAGCACTGGAAAAAGTTAATACATTCAAATACCTAGGAATAAAGATCGATGATAAACTAGTCTTTAACGAACACATTGATTATACTGTAGGCAAGATCGCAAACAAATTATACTTTACGCAGAGAACCTGCAGATACTTTAGTATGGTATATAGATCTATAATCGAACCTCATTTTATTTATTGTCCAACTATTTTTTTCATAATGATAGATAGTCAAATTTATAAATTGCAAAAGCAACAGAACAGATCCATGCGATTCATCGTTAGAAAACGTTATGGCACACCCATCAGAGACATGTTGGCCGAATTAAATAGGCTGAGTGTTAAACAACAACTTTTTTACTACACAATGAAATTTATTAGGAACATTATAGATGGCAACTTGCCTGATTACTTAAAAAGCAACATAAAGTATGTCAATAATGTACACTCCAAAAATACTCGAAATAAAAATGATTTCAATATACCTGCTTATAAAACCGAAGCAGATAAATGTAACTTGTATTATAAAGGATTAAGATGCTTTAATGAATTACCAAAAGATGTTAAATCAAGCAATATGAATGAATTTAAACAAAAATTTTATAATTATTGTAGGATCCTTTGAATTTAGTGATGCATGGGCAATCTTCCAGACTTTCAATCGCAATGCATACGCACCAAGTATACTGTTGCATTACGCCGACATATACCCTTCCGCACGCATCCGAAAAGCAGCCGAGGCTCATCACTAAACGCATCACTAGATCAAATCTGTGAATCGCTGTTTAGATGCTTGTTTCGCACTTTGCATGCATACGCTGTGGCTCAACCGCAGCCAAATAGTGCAATCATTGTAATGGTTTGTTTTGGAAGTATGCCTCATTGTTTTTCACTGCAGTTGGTGTCCATATAAATGGCCTATACTTTATGCTTTGTCTAGGCTTTAATTTATAGATCCTAAATATACATAAATATGTATATGCATATAAGTTTAAGCTAGGCTTAATTAAGCTGTAAGAATTAAATAAATAAAAGTTGAGTTGCGTATTGCATTAATTCCCGCTTTGCCTTTGTCAAGCATTCGTGTACGAAGAACTTCCCTTCAGCATTGAGGCCAATGTCGCGTAGAATCAAAGACTTTCGGCTTGGTTTAAAGCAGCCAGCGATCCCTTTGAATAACAGGGGACGATCATACGCCGAGTTCAATTTAAATATGATTGGAGAGGAGTTGTTATAGTTCGTTGTTTTACACAGAGAAAATGATACAGGAAAAACGCAAGTTTTTAAAAGAAATTGTAAAATAAAATTTTGTGATCTAATTTTACTTCATACAAAATAAAAAATACAGTATTTGTACTTACGACTTTAAAACGAAAAAAAAAAAAATGATTGTTATAATGTATTCACTTTTTTACTGAGGCGAACAAACGACATTACAGAAATAGCGTCAAAAATGCGCATTTTAAAAACTAAAATAAAACATTTTAGAATATTGTCCCAACAAGTTGTAGTGCGACACAATTTTCAACAAGGAAAATAATACTAGACATTTTTAAAATAAAAACGTTAATTTATATTCAGTCAATTAGGTATGAAAAATATTTAAAACTAAAATGTTTTGCATTAGAATTTAAAAAGCTAACTAGCTATAATGAAAAACTTTCATATGTTTGCATCATTTGTCGAAAAAAATGTGTCCAGATAAATAAGTTACTTCAATCTTCAGAAAAGGCGATGAAGTATATAAAACAATACTGCCATTCTAACCTTTAACTACATATAAGGGCCATTGGTGGACTTCTTTGACCGAAAAAATCTTTGGTAAGAGTAACTTACAAAAACAAATTCTTATGGGTTATTAAATAATAATTTAAAACTTTCTTAATTTAAAATACAGGATTTGACCAGCGTGAAGCAAAATTAGCAGGTCCAGCTTAGAAGTAAGGCAGGAACATCTGTATGTATGTATTTATGTATGTATATAGTAATATGTAAAACATCTGTATTTCATTAATTAAATGTTGTAACTTATTTATAAGTATATACATACAATATCATTTTGACAATGTGTGTACCAAACGACTTGTTTTGATTTAATAAAAATAAAATTTGAAAATCATATTTGAAAACGCATATTTTTAAAATGAAGAAAGAACATTTTAGGATTTAATTCTAACATGCACATATTCAATTATCAAACAATCGTTTTTAAAAACGATTTGAAAATGTTCGTATCAAAAACAAAAACATAGATTTTGGAAATTGAATTGAAAATTTCCGTTGTAAAAATTTAAATAAATATTGTAGGTGCAAAACCTGGGTCAAAACGTTTTTAAAAGTAAAACGTTCCATACAAATTTGAAAACGAAAATTTCTCTGTGTACGCATTCGAAAAGATGAGCGAATGGGAAGCGGTAGATTAACTTTCGTGCATAGCTGAGTAAATAGCGAAGGAAAATTCTCGCCAGCCACCTGCGGTACACCATATACAATTACATCGGTTGACACCAACGCATTCTCCAGCTCATCGTCTTGCTGACAAATTGTGAGAGCTTTTTTTGTTTTGTTCCCCATTTTCGTCGTGCAGCTTCTCTAGCGCACTCACTCTTTCATCAATATTTTTCATAGCTGATTTAAGGTTTGCAAGCTCAGCAGCGATTTCACTAATTTTTTGCATAACGCGCTCTTCACTGTCGTTAAATTTTTGAACTATTCTCTCTATAGACGTTTCCAATTTCTTTTCCAGCCTCTCAAACAGCCGGGCTCTTAGCTCCTTTAGAATACAGTTGTTGTACTGGAGTTTTTTGCGAAGAGGATGCATTGCGGGCGCTTTTCCTTTGTGACATATTTGCTTGTTGATCAAACTTTATTATTCTCGCAATTTAGAAAACGTAAGCAAAATAAAGCAAATAACGATCAGGCTCTGCAGCGGGTGTTGGCACCAAAAGTTTGCAAATACACATCGATTTAAAACAGCGGTAATTACTTTGTAAAGCCTGATTTAAAGCAGCGCCACAAGAACACGTCTACTCACAGCGACATTTCACTTTTATTTTTACTATGTGCCAAATATTTGCATTTATGCTAAAGCCTGTTCTGTTACAAAAAAATCAAGTTACTGATGAAAAAATCGATGGATAAATAAGAAATTATGAGTGGTCAAATGAAAATGCGCAAAGGTTTGTTTTGTATGAAATATGAGCAGAAAAGCGTCTTGCTACGATGTACGTGGCGTATGAGTAACTTTCTTTCCTGCTCATTTTTCATATAAAAAAACTTTGCGTATTTTCATTCTACCACTCATAATTTCTTATTTATCCATCGATTTTCTTCATTAGTAATTTTATTTTTTTTTTGTAACAGAAGAGGCCTTAGCACAAATGGAAAAATTTGGCACAGAACCGGTTATTTTTAAAATTTTTCTTCTGTTGAGATTTGATTTTTTTAATTTTTTCATTAAAAAATAAAAAAAATGGAATGATGAATTAATTTGTCAGAAATCCTATCGGAAAAAGATGTATATACGGTTTGTGGAGTATTTTATTAGCTTTAATTTGATTTTTGATAATTGAAAGTATCTCTAAAACGTATCTATAGAAAAAAAAATTAACCCGATTTTCGGAATCACCGAGCAGTTCTACATAGGAATTGGATAGCGGCATTCACAGAACAATTTTTGCTGTAAACCAGTGTTTGCTTAAGTATCATATTATATATACATATACATAGATATATCTTACTGTATTCTCATATGCAATGTTTGTGAATAATCTTTAACGTCAATTACCTATGTATATGTATTATTTTCCATTCGTTCGAATAAAAGACTTCTTTCATTAGTTTCTCTTATTAAATTAGGATTATACTATAATAAGTACATTTATTATTATTTGTTATTTCACAGTTATCATATTTTAAATTGAAATGACGAAAGAATACCCTACAACTCTCAATTATAGCGACAATATTAGTTTCCTTTTCAATAAAATCTTTTCTAAATGCTTCAATTGCTTCATGTGTTGTATATTTTATTTCAGATAATTCTCGTCGAAGGAAAGTTCTTAATGTTGTTTATGTTATTAATGTATTAATTGATTTTTGATTTTTCAACTGGATTGATAAATGTATTCTTACATAAATTTATATGGTCGATTCCACAGGAAAGTAAACCAGCCCGATTTTTTCTTTCTTTCAAATATTGTACATATTGGTGATTATTGGTATTCACTATATCTGTCAGCTGCTTTTGACACTAATTCTTATCATGCCCAAGCATTTTGTGTTTAATATTTTGCTCCTTTTGTCGAAGGATTTTTCGCGAACCTAAAAACAGTTTTCGATACTTCAACGAGGAAAAGTACAAAAATATAGGCTTTCCTTGATTTATTTTGACCGATGAAGTTCTGAACGATAGAAAATAAATTAGTTTAACAGGATACGTTCCAAGTTAGCGAAAAAGTTGTTTAGAACTCCTATTAAATCAAAATGAAATGTACCGCAAATGTTAAGTGTAACGTAGCCAGTGAAAAACTAAAAAAGTTGTTTTTGGATACTTAAGTACCCTTTCCAAAAGGATATATAACATGTTTTCTTAGTATTGTCGATATCATACTGATTCCATATGGAAGAAAAAGAAATCATAGCTGACTTCGTTACACAATTACCTAATAAATAAGTGTAACGTGGCCAGTGCTTTTCTTTTTATTTAAAATTTTTGTATTGACTTGATAACTATTCTCATTTAATTTTAGCAATAAATATCACTGTGAGACAAATGGTAGGGGTCAGTGATCGGGAAGGGTTCAAACTACCGGGGAAAGTTATATCGGTAAAAAAGAAGTTATACGTGTCGCTGGGTCACGTCTAGGAATCGAGATATATCGATTTGAAGTTAGTAACTATCATATAGGGGAAATTGTCACCTTTGGTGGTCTTTTTTATTACCTAACTCGAGAACCACTAGTCCGATTTTGCTCAAATTTAAAAAAATTAAAAATTACAATTCCTTTAATCTGTTCATATAACGTTTTTCTATATAATCCACAGTTTTGCCGGTAAAAATAAATGTATGAAGAAAAAAAAATTTTTGCCTAAAATATTAAATTTTTTTATTTTTTAAATTCATAAAAAATCCAAAACGGAAAAAAGGCAAGTCGTATTACTTTCACGCAAAGTCACATAACCTTTAAGCAAAATGAGACATAGATCATGAAAATCGATGGACGCGTTTCGCTTTTATTCACAATTAAGTGAAGGTATCTCATTTTGACAAGAATATTTCCCCTATATGATAGTTACTAACTTCAAATCGATATATCTCGATTCCTAGACGTGACCCAGCGAAACGCCGGGCCACGTATAACTTGTTTTTGACCGATATAACATTTCCCGTTGGTTTCATCCCATCCCGATTTTGACTGTCGCATAGTGTAGTAAGACATATTTAAGAAAGTCTTTTCATGAACAATTGCGAATTGAGCATTATACTGCTAAATTTTAATAACTATTCTATTGAAATAAAGCGAAACTAACATTTGTAAAATATCCTTTGAAATCTTTATCTCTTAAGATTTTGATTATATATTTGCCTATAATTCAATTCGATTTTTTGCAACATATAAAACTGATAAGTTATCTGCCCATTACGCGTGATTGTGCCCATAACACTACAATTTTATAGAATCTGATACAAGTCTACACCAGACTATGAAGGGTCATAAATCTATTTATTTTGGTAAAAATTGTTTAAGTGAGAACTTTTCTATAGAACTGCGATAAATGCATTATCATTTTTTTATCTAAGATTAACAAAGTTGTGGAAACCACCGTATCTGATTTGAAATTGTCTTGGATGGCATTGGAAAAAACAATGATTCAGAAAGGATTAAAAAGAAAACACATAACGTGGTACTTTAGATGAGCTTTCGCATATTTTAAGTTATTAAACATAAATGGTTTTTGTAGTAAAGTTAAATAAATATTATTTGCGACGACAATACGAAGACTTTCCGGTCAAAAATTTTAGTGTGGATGATATTTGACCTAGTTAGAATTTTAAGGATAATCGAGTTTTTTTTTAATCCTGCAATAGAAGACCCCAATTTTAGCTCAAACAGTTGTTTATGATGACAGAATAAGAATGCCAAAAAAATGGATGAACAAAGACTTTTGGTTAAACCTTGCCCAAGCGAACCGTACGTGTAACGTGGCCAGTGTTTTGTGTAACGTTGCCAGTGCTCAAATTGTATGAGCAAAAATTGTTAAAAACCTAAAATTTACAACAATTGGGTATGCAGATGACCTGCATTCATTGTAGATGACATACTGAAAAACTAGCAATATTCGTTCACCCGTTTCGCAGAAATTTCAAACTTTCTGGCACAACCCATCATTAAACCTCCAAATAGTGTAACGCAACCAGTGCACATTTGGATGCCTATAACTTTAAAACCCTAGGATTTATTAAAGCCTTTCTTTTACAGATACATGGATTGACCGTGCTTGATCATATCACCTAAAAAGCCCAGTTGGTTTTATGTTATTTAGTGGATAATTGATTCATATTTTAGATAAAAAGTGTACGAAAGTAACGTAGCCGGTCAAATAACACTGGTTTACGGCAAAAATGTTCTATGGATGCCACTATCCGATTCCCATGTAGAATTCCTCGGTGATTCCGAAAATCGAGATATTTTTTTTTCTATGGATAACTTTTCGAGATATATGCAATTCACCGTTATTCAGCTTTAAAAAATAGTGGTTTCACTTAATCACGTATATCTTACGAACGAATTGAATAATTGTAATACGAGATACGGGAAATGAAAGCTAATAAAATTCTCCATAAACCGTATTTATATCACTTTTCGATAGCCCTGATAGTTTCTGAGAAATTAATTAATCTTTTCTGACACCTCTTGTTTTCGATGCAAACACTCTACCTAAGTACTCAGGTGTACGTGGCGTATGAGTAACACTCTTTTCTGCTGATATTTTATACAAAAAATCCTTGCGCATATTCATTTGACCAATCATTAATTTGTTCTATCATTTGCCGTACCTCGTATTACGATTATTTAATTGGTTCGAAGATATACCAGATTAATTAGAACCACTCTTTTTTTAAAGCTTAGTAACGGTAAATTGCAAATGTCTCGAAAACGTATCCGTACAAAAAAAAAATTTAACTCGATTTTCTTAATCATCGTGCGATTTTACATACGAATTGGATAGTGGCGTCTGGAGAACAAAATCAAAATTAAAATTAGTGATCCAGTATAATCGACCGTATATAGTACTTTTTGGGAGTTGTATATCAAAATTTATATATTTACTATTCTCATCTATACTTCTAGTGTTAAGGCTGGTATGCAGCTCTCAAGAAAACGATCAAGAAAAAAAATTGCCATTATTTCGAGTGTGTGTCCAAGGAATTTTGACAACTGATACTTCACCAGCCTGTTGCCTCGCTCTTTCCTCAAGAAATAAGGGAACGGGCATATATTTCTGTAGCATGGGTTGCCTTGTGATCTTTTTTCCACAAAAAACTTTAGAAAACCTTAGTAGAAAGCGTAGCAATTTTTTTAAGAATTGCGTACTGCCTCAAGAAAATTTTACACAAGAAAATTTCTTAGCCATTTCCTGTACGTCATTTTATACGGAGTTTTTGCTTTTCTTGAGAGCTGCATACTGGCCTTTAACAATATTATAACATTGATTAGAACTATAAGGATTTATTTTAGAAGGATAATTATTATTCAAGGAATAACAAATCATATTATTAATTAAAAAAGTCGATATTATTAAATTATTATTATTATTTTAAGTTTCACTTATAGACTAATTGTTATATTCTTATGTGAAAGTCATTTTATACGTTTGAATATAGTTTTTTCACATCAATTTTTTTAATATCTTCTAGTTTATGTGATAACTCAGGTTCTTTAAATTTTTCAATTTCACCATTACTTAAAATTCGCTCAAGTTCAACATCGCGATATTCAATACAATCTATTTTAAATTTACGTTCTTCATATAAACTAACATATGTACAACGAATTGGTACATCAACATCATCATATTCAAGTCTAAAATGACGGAAACATTCTTGTTTAGATTCTAGTATAGCTACAGTGACCATATTAACCAACGTAAAATAAAGGGCTTTTTTCAAAATGATTTGAGAATATGTACATACATACATACAACTTGTATGATAAAAGTACCTTACCCATATCGTAATTTAAATCAAATATTTACCAGTTAATTATATTATTTAATTGTATAAGTTCCCCTGCTGTAGCGAAAAATGAAGCCAAATCCTTTTCAAGGACTTCGCCATCCTTTGCTACCAAAATGCGTTTACCATAATTCATACTGCACGACGAAGCCAGCACACAGTGGTTCAAAGTTAGAATTCAATGTTCATAATCCACCGGAGCCTTCATTTTTCAACCAATTTTTACTAAAAACCAAAAAAAAATATCTATTGTAGATTAAATAGAAACCCTTAAATGAGGTGCGAAACAAACTGGCGAAAGTTTTCATTATATTTTATAAGGGACATTTTTATTTTTCATGCGTTTAAAAATTTACCTCTGAAAAATGCAAAGCCGATTTAAAGGACAGTTTAAGAAATAAAGGACAAAAGGCGTCCTTTATTATGAAAAAAATTATAAAGGACAGGGGGTTAAAATAAAGGACTGTCCTTTAAATTAAAGGACGGATGGTCACCGTAAGTATAGCACCTATATTTGATTCTTTATTTATTAATTCTTTACAAAAAGATTCTATAGCATCTTCAACTGTAAATTATTTTGTTTTAATTCCTTGTGTTTTAACTGATGCTGGTGTTGTTGTTATTGTTGATTGGGTTGTTGTTGAAGTAGTTGTTTTTTCATTATTCTCATTAAATAGATTAAATTTGCTTGTCACTATCGATATATTGTAATGGTTTACTTTCCTTCATCAAAACAAGTGATAAATTAACTTTTACAACATTATTGTTAGGAAGTTTAAAGTTAAATTCAATACTTTTGGAATTTAAATCAGTCTCTGATAATGAATTTGAATGAATTAATGGTAAAGAATTACTAAACATTAATTTTATATTGAACTAGCAAATACCCGGCATGCTTTGCTGCGCCTTAAAAGTATTTTTGTTTTGTTGCTCCCTCTCACAACATTTGAAAATATTAGTTAATACTGCAGTCAGTGTTGCCAAACAACTGGTCTTTTTTTCCGTTTGATTGGTTGGTAGGCTAGATTGGATTTTGGTAGGTTCCGCGACAATAAGTACTAGTTATTTGCGAAAAATATAAAATACTAGCAGACCCGGCGAACTTCGTCACGCCCAAAATTAGATTTTTAATTTAAACATTTTGGTTCAACAGTTTCTCCAACAATCCACATTTACGATTTTTACTGGCACATTTATCGGCTAAGACTATGGTTTGGTGGTCGTTTGCCGCCTTAAATAGCCGAACGAAAGTTTTATGTCCATGAGCAGTTTCCTGGTGGCAACAATGGTCCGGATCTATAGTGAATGTGCCCTAGAAACTTTATCTTATAGGTGGTGGCAATTTCAAATTGAATGCTCATCCTTGCTCAACAGAAATACAATATATGTACATTAGAGTGGTCCAAAAAAATTAAGTTGGAATTTTAATGCCGGCACCCCCTAGGACTGTTCTATATCGAAAGAAATATACCCCTATTTCTTTATTTTGAAATCAAAAAATATTTAGGGGGTGCTCAAAGCGCTCAAAGTTTTCCATGTATTTTATATGGAGAAAAAACCATTTTTCGTAGAAAACTCTTAAAAATCAATATTTTTCAATCGGAAAACTGTGGTTCTCTTCAGGAGACTTCCAGTATTAATATCCAATTGTTTATTTCCAATCGAATCACACGAGAGTTCGATATACTCAATGGTGCAACAGGTCGATTTAGTCTGGCATTTACGGCACATTTTCTTACTTGTCGATTTTTATTAACAACTAGACTAATTGTGAAACTAGACTATCCAGAGACGCACTCAAACCAACACAAAAAACTTTGTTAAAATCCCTCCAGCAATTTAGGATTTCAGTCACAACTAAACCAGCAGAAGAATTATACACACATTCAAAGATAAGTAA
>NW_023460206.1:30754-31569 GCF_013731165.1 Rhagoletis pomonella
AAAAATCCCCTAGGTAATAAGTGGTGTAAAAATCCGTCAACGAGTATTTGTTTAAATAGTTTCGTCCAGCTAGATTTGCGATCCGAACCACTGTGGGTCGCCGTCATACGAAGGCACCAATGAAATATTCATGTAAACAAGGTTGCTAAAATGTTTGGAGATACATCTCTACTAATATATATCTTGAAAGCCGTTTTTTTCTGTTCGCAAAGCTCGATATCGGCTGTACCGATTTTTTTGCAATTTCGGTTATAGGTTCTGGATGGGCTTCTCATTGTCTTAGGCAAAACAAAAGTTTAAATACTTCCTAAAAATGGAACTGCAGGACTTTAAAAATCCAATAGAATCTAACATACGTGCCCACATAACAGCGCTGCTCAGCGCTCAGAGCGCCCGCTGCTGTTAATTCCTACGGAATACATCGCAAAGCAAGGGTTATGTATACATATACATACGTGCTAATATTAGTCAGTGTTGCCAATTCTTGATTTTCAAAAAGCACCAAAAACTTGGAAAAAAAGCGTTTTACCACACTAACAGCACCAAATTTTTAGAATCAAGGGATGATTTTTTCACAGTTTGTATTTAACAAAAGCAAAAAATTAATTTTTGACACTTTGAGGTTAGAATAGGTCCATTCAATAACTTTTCCAGTAAGTAATTGCAGCGAGAGCGTAAAAGAAAAATAGAGTAAAATTGAGCGCAAGAGAAAATTTCCAGAAAAAGTTATTGAACGCCAAACTAGTAAAAACTTGCCACTTAAGCCATTTTGACACTTTCTGACGGTTAAGTTTTGGCGCGCAATTTTCTTTTTT
>NW_023460206.1:31579-31763 GCF_013731165.1 Rhagoletis pomonella
GTTTCAGATTTTTACTATCTCGGAGTAATTTTAGTTCAAAAGCACTAAAAAAGGCACTAAGCACTAAATAATTTTTTTGGCGTTTTAAATATATGAAATCAATCCCATACTCTTGGATAAAAATTGGAGGTACATAAAATCAATCGCATACTCTTGCAGAAAATTAGAGCTATTGGAAAAGAGG
>NW_023460206.1:31863-40808 GCF_013731165.1 Rhagoletis pomonella
AAAGATATTGAGTATGCAGTTTTGCTGCCCATTCAATTTTAGTAAAATAAAGTGCAAGTTTGAAGTACTTAGGGTTTTTCGTTGATTTTTGGCAATTTTTTTGTTGAAGGTGTTGCTCCTATTCTCCATATATACATATATATCAACGGTGGGTAAACGCGGCTCTGAGCCAAATGCGGCTCTTTGCTTAGCAAATTGCGGCTCTTTTTACTTTCTCTTTGCTTAGAACATTTTGGACCTTTTTACTTTTTAAAATACAGGTTTCTTTGCTGGACATTCTTTTCCACTGTGTTGCTTTTTTATTTTATTCTTTTTATATATACGCAAATTGAGATCGGAACATTACCCGCAATTAGAGAATGAAAATTGGCTTTCATTTCATCATTTTCCATGTCTAGAAAAAAATATTGCGCATGATTTAAAAGCAGATTTTGAAAAGGATTTGCCCATTTGAAATTATTTAAATGTACGCTTGCATACTTCATAAACCCTTTTTTATGTAACATAACTGAGAATGAATTTACAATATCCGAAATACTCCTTTTTAAAAACACCGAAGAAGAGTCAGAGTTTTTGGAGTTAAGAGAGTATTAGGCACTGGAAATGCAACATAAAACTTTGCCATTGCTTGAATTCCGGCAACAAGGACCGGATTTAAAATATCCGATGTTGAAAACACCTGCGTGCCATATATTTTCCATTCCATTCCAATGAAATTCGTAAAGTCAAAATAGCGTTCACAATTTGTTGCATTTGCGTACTTGATAATTATTGAAAGTTATAAAAACTATCAGAATTTTGTGTTTGCGTGCGCAAAAAAACTTGCAAATTAGGGGAAATTGAGAGAACAAAATAACATTTCATTTTGGGGGAAGGCTACTAGTTTCTGCTGGAAAAATGTTTGACAACAGCATTTTGCCAACAAGAAAACAGCTGATCAAACAGCTAGTTTGGAATTTGCGCAAAGCCTTAAATTTAATTTGATGGTTTGAAAGTTAAAATAGTAAAATGCGACTAATTAAATTTGTAAGAAGTATGTAATTATTCGTTTAGTCAGTGAACAGGATAAGACTTCGGGATTTGTTTTCTAACGTTCTCATTTTTATACTTTTGAATGTAAAAAAAATTTCCACCAGCTCTTTGTCTAACTTGCAAGTTTCTACAAATTTTCTGATCGCGTACTATTTTACATATTTTTCTCTTGAGAGATGACGTTTCGCCGGAATTTTGCTGTTGGACATTTTTTACTGGAGATTTTAAACGAATGTACCTATTGACTAACTAACATTTAACACGAACGGCTTTAACTGACGTAAAACCAGATATTGAAAATTTAGGGATCTTTTGAATTTGCTTTAATATCTATCTTACGTACGTTAGAATAACAATAAAATTAATGTATTTCATTTCTAATAATAATTTTATTTAAAAATCAAAGTTTTTGTTGTTTTATGTGGTTCTTTGTAGCATTTACAAATTACATGTGGCTCTTTTCTGCCTCGGCCTTGCCCTCCCCTGATATATATACTTGCGCTCCGAGTAAAGCTGAGTCAACTTGGTACTATACCTTAAATAGTCCAGTTTATTTGTAACTTTTCATCGACTGTTTGAAACAAAACTTTCTTTTGGAGGTGAAAAAAAAACTCACCGGAAAATATGTCATCCGCCCATAGTAAAAGCATGGAAACCAAAAATTAAAAGTGAACCGGTTCGGGGAATATGAAACTCATGATAAGGCTCAACGTCTTTTTAGAATATTTTTAAGATCTTACGCGTATTGTCACTTTTGTCCGTTTTTGTAGCTACACCTGAACGAAGTTTTACATGCCTGAAAAGGATTAAAACATTCTTGAGAAATACCTCAAGTCAAGAAAGGCTGAACGGTCTAGCATCTATGAATATTCACAAAGATAAATAAAACAAGTAATTTTTAAGCAAAAAACAAAACCAACTTCAATTCTCATATAAAAATTTAAGATTATCGTTAATTTCTTCATGATGCAATGATTGGATTTAAACCAAATTAGTATGGGACGACCTTAGAGGTAACTCCTTTACTTTAAAATACTAATTATAGAAATCAGTGAACGTGGTCCGAAGTTATGCGGTAACATACATAAACAAAAAATATTCCGACGAATTGATAACCTCCTCCTTTTTGTTAAATTGGTTAAAAATAAATAATAATCAATTTTGCAGTTGACGAAGTTCTAGAAAAATTTTTCATAAAACCAAGCAAAATGTGAAAAATTTCGTTTTATTGATTTATAAGTAAAAAGCAAAATTTAATGTGTTTAAAATTAACAACATTTTTTATAAATAAAGCAAAAAATTTAATGTATTTGAAAACTTCGTGTTTTAACACTTTATTGCGCATACTTTTTTCTCAATAACCCTTTTTCTGAACCTGTTCGAAGTCCGAGAAAATGCGACCCTGCTCGGGTGGTTTTACCATCCTTGGTTTCATCTGAGGCAAGAAACATATATATTTTCGCAGCTAACCTAGCTATAGACATATTGTTTACTTTGTACTAGCAAGAATTCTTTCAATATATCTAAATCAGATATAGTCTTCGGCTTAGTGTTTATTTTTCGAAAACCGACAAACTCTTAACATTTTGGCAACCCTTGCGGGTAATCCACGGCTTTTGGATACTGTGCAGCAAAAGTTATTCCCAGCGTTTGAGCATAAAAAACGAGTTTCGGAATCTGCTCCGCACGCACGTGTGGTGGGACTCTTACAACATAACCTCACTTTTTACATCGTGCTGCAGAAATTCATTTGCAGCAGCGTTCGCAGAAATCATTTTTGTACAACGCACTACGTTGGTGTTAGACATGGATAGGAAGGTTAAGCAGCTGCAGTCAAGCAAGACGGCAATTTTAAATTTCGCAATAAATACCCGCAAAACCGCAAAAGCAAAGCAAACAAAGGGCTTTTTATAAGCGAGAAAGGAGCTTCTGGGGCAATATTTGGCAAAATTCGTGTGTCTTCATGACCAGGTTGTTAGTGAGTGCACTCCTGAAGAAAGGGAGGCAGCTGGCATTGCGACATCTATTGACTTCGAGGCAGTGGAGTGCGTCTATGCCGAGACCATGGGTGAACTACACCATCTATTGGACAGCACGAATTTGCCCACTGATACATCGATGTCGCAGTCCTTCGTACCAACACAGGCGATAGATCAATCACCACCACGCATTCGAATTCCACCATTCGATGGTAACTTCCTATACTGGTTCCCGTTTAAAGATTTGTTCATCTCCATTGTTACATCTAACGCATCCCTAACAAACACACAGCGCTTGCAATACTTAAAGGATAGCCTTACTGGAAAGGCAAAAAATGCGCTTGATAACGTCACCACAACAGATGCTAACTTCCAGGTTGCGTGGGAGCTACTTCAATCCCAGTACGAGAACAAACGGATAATCAGCGCTCATGTAGCAGTGATTAGCAAACTTCCTTGTGCTCCGAAAGAATCTGCCTCTGCTGAGGTCATTACTTGATGGCGTGACGTCGTCTATACGTATGCTGCAGCATTTGGGCCGGCCAATCGAGCATTGGGATGATCGGTTGGTGTTCACTATTACTCACAAGTTGGATGCCACCACTCGCAAAGCATGGAAGCGCTCCCTAAAGTCGAACCGCGATATTCCAACTTTTAGGGAGCTGCAGGAGTTTCTTACCAGTAGAACACAATCCCTGGAAATAGTCCAAAGCTACACCGAGCCGAAGCCCTTCGTAAAGGAGCATACTCCAAAGAAGTTAGGCACCACCTCTGCTGTTTCTGGGAATCATACCACATCTGGGCGCTGTCCCAACTGCTCCGGTAAGCATATTATCATGTTTTGCAAAGCTTTTCGCAATAAATCGCCGCACGAACGGTATGACTACGCACTACAAGCTAAGCTGTGCCTAAACTGTTTGCACATCGGCCACCAGCAATCAGCTTGTTCTTCCGAGCGCCGTTGCAAGACGTGTCAAGCTAAGCACCACAAAATGCTGTACGACTACTTTGCTTTCAATGCGACTAGTACCAGCAAACAGGCTGCATCCTCTCATAACGCAGTCACAACAGGGCAAGGCCCTAATATGCTGCTGCCGATACTGATCGGCACAGCCCTGATTGAGGTTAAGCCAGAGTCCGGACACAAGGTCGTTTTACGAGCTTTACTGGACAGCGGGGCAGAAGCAGCGGTCATCAGCGAATCCGCAGTCAACCTGTTACACTTGGTGAAGTCTAATGTAAAGGTACCTATTAATGGGGCTAACGGTGATAGAGTGGCTACGGCAAAGGGGTTATTAACGTTTAATCTACGTTCATTGAAATCCGACTTCGAGCTTGCATGCATCGCTCTAGTGTTGCCTCGAGTTGGAAACCGCACCCCGACGGTAGCTATTGCACCGAACGATGTTCAACACTTAAGTGAGTTAGACCTTGCTGATCCCACTGGGAATGTACCTCAACTGATTGATGTCATCTTAAATGCTGGCGATTATGCTGCTCTTCTGTTAAGCGGAATACAGCGTAGCAAAACTAGTCATTTGATTGGCCAAAGTACACGGTTGGGTTGGGTGATTTTCGGCAGTTCTGGTAATCAATCTCTCGTGACGACACGGGATGTGATCGACTGCTATCACACTCAACTCGATCTCGACCGAACTATTCGCAGCTTGTGGGAGTTGGAAGAGCTTAATTCAACGCCCGCACTAACGCAAGATGATCGATTCGTCCAGAATTACTTCAACCGCACTACTCGTCGCGCTGCAGACGGTCGTTATATTGTGCGGCTACCAGTCAAACCGGATTCTGATCTAACGCAATTAGCCTCTACGCACCATGATGCGATTGGTCTCCTCGATCATCTTCGTCGACCTTTATCTCGAGATCCGGTCATGCGAGATATGTACGAAGAATTTATCAACGAGTACGCATCATTGTAACATATGGTGAGCATCACTAGAGAAGAATAATGTTCAACGCCCATCTGTTATCTCTCCCACCACGGCGTCTATAAAACATCCAGCAGCACAACGAAATTAAGGGTCGTCTTCAACGCCTCAAGACGATGCAACTGTGGTAAGTCTCTTAATGATTGCTTATACTCTGGTCCTAAGTAACAGAACGACCTGACTGCTGTTGTACTAAATTGGCGTCGATACCGAATTGCGCTCACTGGAGATATCGCCAAGGTGTACCGCCAGATCTTGGTGGACGAGAGAGATACTGATTTGCAGCTATTGTTTGGCGACCTAACTCGCATCGAGAGTCAACACATTTCAGATTAAAAACTGTCACTTATGGTACCAATTGCGCGCCATATCTGGCCATTAAAGTATTGCACACTCTATCTGCTGACGAACGCTGTAACTTTTCTGACGCTGCTCAGATTTTGCTTGATGAGTTCTACATGGATGATGTTCTAACGGAGGCAGACAAAGTCGGGGATGCTTGCAGACGACGTCGAGAATTGAAAGCCCTTCTCCGCGCAGGTGGCTTCGCCCTGCGAAAGTGGAATTCCAACCCAAGCGGTGTGCTGAAAACCATTGATCCTGTTGATCTTGAAACTCAATCTTTACGGCAGTTTCAGCTAGAGGGAGAGTACAACACCTTAGGACTCGTCTGGGCTATCAAAGACAATTCCCTGACCTACGTACTAAAGCTTGATTACACGGTAATCAAATTTACAAAGCTCCAACGGCTGTCTGACGTGGCTAAGCTGTTCGACCCACTTGGGTTCCTGGCGCCTGTAATTATTTGTGGAAAAATATTTATTCAAAAATTGTGGTTAACAGGCCTAGATTGGAATGACAATCTGCCGGAAGACTTGCAGACAAAATGGATATCTTTTCACAACGAGCTTAAGACAGTTCCAGAAGTACGCATATCACGCTGACTTAATACATCCCAGCAAAATGAAACCTATGAGCTTTATACCTTTGCAGATTCATCTACGCACGCATACGCCGCTGTACTGCACTTAAAAGTTGTCGCTCAATCATCCGTCCACATTCACCTATTGATGTCGAAGACACGAGCGGCACCGTTAAAGAAAGTTACAGTACCACGGCTCGAGATATGTGCAGCCTTACTTGCTCCTCGCGTGATGAATAAGGTAAGAGATACGCTTAACCTATCCTCTATATCTACTTATATGTGGTCAGACTCTACGACTACAATATGGTGGATACGATCCGATCCAGGAGCGCTAAAAGAGTTCGCGTCGAATCGTGTTAGCCAGATACAAGAGGCGACTACTGTAAGCGACTGGCGTTATGTTAACACGGCTGACAATCCTGCTGATTGTGCCTCACGAGGACTGACCATGGCGCAGCTTGTAGATCATCACTTATTGTGGCATTGGCCCTCCTGGCTTAGCCAACCAGAAGCCAGTTGGTACAGCCTTTGCTAAAGGCACCAGAAAAGCTCTCCGAATCCAAACCTGTGCAAGCTACAACGGCGCGCATCATTCTGTCTGATTGGTTCATCCTGGAAAACTATCCGACGCTTGAAAGACTTGTAGTAATCACTGCTTGGTGTTTCCGATTCATACGGGTCTCGCGAGGTAAAGCCCATGAGACTGGCATGATGTGTTTGTGGAGCCAGCGCGAGGCTGCCATGCAATTTTGGATCAAGCGCGTACAGCTATCACGTTCAAGAGCGACATCGCAGCTCTCAATGATACTAAAGCAGTCAATAAGAGGGGCAAATTGCTGAAGCTAAATCCCATGTTAGACAAAAATGGGATGTTGTGCGTCGGCGGTCGCTTAAGGAACGCAAATATTCCATTCTCAGAGCGACACCCTGTCATCCTACCAAAGGATAATCATCTCATCATGTTGGCCATTAGACAAGCTCATCAGCGCACCCTTCATGGTTGCACCCAAGCCACACTCCAGTACGTTCGTCAGCGGTTTTGGATTATCGACGGACGGCAAGCTGTTAAGCGAATAACCAGTAACTGTGTAATGTGCTTCCGCTACAAATGTTCGCCTCAGACGCAAATAACGGGCGATCTTCCCCCTGCCCGCTGCAACGCGTCACCGCCGTTCATGCGTCACCGCCGTTCATGCACAGCGGCGTCAAATTTTTTATGATTAAAGATTCAAGATTTTTCCATTGAATTTTCTAGGGGTTTGGAGGACCTATAAAATATAGTTACTATGAAATAATGGTTAAAGAGACAATTGCGTATTATTACTGGGAATCTCCTGAAGATAAGAAAAGTTTTCCGATCGAAAAATATTGATTTTTAAGAGTTTTATACCATTTCTACGAAAAATGGTTTTTTCTCCATATAAAATACATGGAAAACTTTGAGCGCTTTGAGCACCCCCTAAATATTTTTTGATTTCAAAATAAAAAATAGGGGTATATTTCTTTCGATATAGAACAATCCTAGGGGGTGCCGGCATTAAAAATCCGACCTTATTTTTTTACATATATTTTTGGACCACATATCGTCGCCTCAGAAAACGGATGACGAATGTGCAAAATCACGATTTTGGGATTTTGATGCAGATTTACTAAGTTGGACATGCTCTTTCGATTTCTGCAATCCATTTTTTTATATCTCCATTAGTTTTTGAGATATTTCGTGCGCATTTTGTCGTATGTTACATAATATTAATGATTGGGTATGCCTTTTGTTGTATGTGCTGAAAATGCGTCACATACGACAAATTCCCATACAAACGTACCTTTTTTTTAATCATAAAACATTTGTCGTATGTGGCACATACGACAAATTCCCATACAAATGTAATCTTTTTTTAATCATAAAACATTTGTCGTATGTATCGCAAAACTTTGAACCTACGACAATTGGATGGTCCTCTACTATAACGATACAATTAAAATTGAAAACTAAACTAAGTAACTAATTTTAAAATTTTAAATTTTTAAATTTTAGCTTGCACTGAGTCTCCAATGAAATGAAAGAGATAAAAATGTACATAAGACTGAATTTAAGTATTGTTTTTTGTTTTTATATAAAGAAAACGTATGTTCGTAACATATTTACAGCATAAGAGATGTACAGATTTTTTTTATTAAATACATGATTATGTTTTTGTTATGTTTTTTCTAATAAGTAATCATTATTTAATAAATATGTCTTTTTTTTTCATCAAATTATACCATCGTCGTTGAAATAGATACTTTACTATTGTCGTATGTTCTGTGGACAAAACAAAGTGGTGAGTAAACGCTACTTACGACAAATGTATACGGAATGAAAAGTAAATTTTCTCATTAACGTTAAGAGATATTAAATGTAAAAATATGGGAAATCAAAACTAATAACACCAACTACGTCTCCTTCAAAAGTTACAAAAATCTACCGTACAGTTTCGGATTAATTCGACCTTAAACTTCAAAGTCAATTTTCTCAAAACCGTGTTTTGTAACATTCGACATCCGTTTTCTGAGACGACGATATATAGACTGAGATGAAATACCTTAAAAGCCAGTTTCGCGAAAGTATTTTAATTAAAAAATTATTTTTTTTTCTGTCAGGTTCTATATTAAATTCAATTAAAAAAATAAATTTTCATTCAATTGCTTTCATGAAACTGGCTTTTAAGGTATTTCGACAGGTGGTGATTTGATATTTACCACTGCACAACTGCACACTGGTTTCTTCGAATGAAGCTTTAGCGCATAATAATATTGGCAAATCACACCTATTGGGCCAATCGAAACACACGAGAGTTCGATATACTCAATGGTGCAACAGGTCGATTTAGTCTGGCATTTACGGCACCTTTTCTCACTTGTCGATTTTTAGTAACAACTAGACTAATTGTGAAACTAGACTATCCAGAGACCCACTCAAACCAACACACAAAACTTTGTTAAAATCCATCAAGCAATTTAGGATTTCAGTCACAATTAAACCAGCAGAAGAATTATACACACATTCAAAGATAAGTAAAACTC
>NW_023460207.1:0-40792 GCF_013731165.1 Rhagoletis pomonella
TTATATTCAATTTTAATGAGGTACAAAACTGCAAACCAAATTTTTTCGAAAGATTCTAATAAAAGAGTTTCAAAATTTTGGTGAAACATTGCAGAACTATTTTTTATAGTCTTTTGCACAAGGCTAAGTAGGGACACGAATTTAGACACGATACGATACCATATCAATATTTTTGTCATTCGATACCGATACTTTTTACTCGATAGTTTTCAAACGATATTTTTTGGAATCGAGTGCCAGAACCCTGGTATCGTATCGAATCATGGTGAAACGAATACAGAAGGTGGCACTGATTGTGACACCGCCAGCTCTCTTGCAAATTTTTTAAGAAATATGACGTCAAAGGAGATTTTGTGTATTGCCTGTGTGATGTAAATATACATACACACATGCAAAACATATACTTACCCAGCCAGCAAAGAAACGTAAATTTTGCCGACAGTGCAATTTAGTTTAATTTTCGTATCCGAAAACGAATAGAAATAAATCTACAGTTATCATCAATTTTCATATCCGGAAAACGTTCGAAAAAGATGATGTCATTTGAAAGCAATAATTGTATTTTATTTGCTCAAGCTAAACATTTGAAAGCATGCATGCGTAGTTGGCAGCGGCTGGCATGCAGAGGAGTGTGCCGCTAATTGTTAGCTTATTATTAATTATTTCTTTTGAACCATGAAAAAGCATGATTCAATAATACAAGGTTAGATAATTATTGACAGCTGCGGTTTGACACTCCCTTACAAAAGGTTGCATTTACGAAGGACGGAGAAAGGGGAAGAATGAAATCTCTTGGTGCGAAAATGGTACTAGAAAAGTACGCACAGTAGGCAATTAGTAGTGAAATTCCTTTTGTAAATTCTAATGTATTTGCAGGAAATCTGGCATTTTAAACGAAATGTTGAGCGTAATATTGATATATCTACGTGAATTACGTAATTTATGTGCTATTTAGCTGTATAAAAATTGCAAAATGACTCAACATTAAAATAAGACTACTATGAGATTGATGTAAACATTCAATTTAAAAACAGTTTATGTTTTCATCAGTTAATATGCTTCATATGCATATACAAATAAACATATTGCACAAAAGCTTGTACTTTATTTCACACCAAAGCTACACTGTTTCCATGTAAATTTGCAAAGAAGCAACACGGTGCCTCTGCTAAGGGAGCGGTGCGAGAGAGACAACTGTCAGTTTATCGAACCTTGTATTATTGAATCATGATGAAAAAGTATCTGTGAAGTGCAGAAGGAAAGCGTATTGAACTAAAAATTCAATCAGACAAATTTCAGAAAAAACAGCCGAAAACGTATCCGTTTCACATACTGTTGTCTGTACATACGTTTCTACCGCACACTTTAGTGGGAAAGCGGATCGTCAAAGTATCCGGAAATTGTATCAGTGAACGGACAAAAATCCGCACTTCATCCACTTTTTTGTCCTTTTTCGGATCGGTTTTCGGATTTTTTGCTGGCTGGGTACTGATAGATCTTTCTCAGCTCTCTCTCCACCAACAAATCTGCGATGACGTCATATTCACGTTACTCTCCCGAATTTCACATCAATCAGCGCCAGTGCTGCCGTTTGGTAATTTTCGGGCGAAGTGAAAACACACTAAAAGTAAAGTGTTTCGAAGTGATTTGGATGGAAAAATGAAATGATTATCGAAGTGACGACTTTCAAGCATAATTAGGGGTGTGGGGTTTTCGATTAGGTTATTTGTCAACTGATTGGTTAATCGATAATACTTTTATCACAATAAAATTTATCTTTAACCTTTATCTATTTATAATTTATTGTGTTCCTGTGCAAATTAAGTGCAGGAATATCTTTAAAATCACAATAGGGCTGTTCTGGATGTTATGGAAATGGTCTTGGATTTGCAGTTGGAATTGCATTTGCAAATATTTTGCTTGCTGCCATGGCAACCGTGTAAAAAGTTGTGAATTTACAAATGCAACGAATTTACAAGTCCAAGAGCATATGCGCAAGATCCTGCACAGCCCTAATGTCTCAAACGCAGAGTAAAGAAAATCTAAATTAGTGTTCGCTGATGAAATTCACACTAAAATATAATTAATCTATTATCGATTCACAGCAACAATGTCATCACCAGTGTTGCTAGAACTTTTTAAGCCGACCGGATATATTGGCAAAAAAACGGCTAAAATAATTAAACTAAAATTCACATGTTTTATTTCAAGAGATCGCAAGTACTTGTTTTTGTTAATAAAGGTTATACGTAGCTAAGCTTTACAACACTCGTTAAATAAATCACAAAAACAGAGACTGGGGACACGAATTTCGATACGATACGATACCATATCGATACTTTTGGCATTCGATACCGATATTTTCTACTCGATAGTTTTAAAACGATGTTTTTTGTAATCGAGTACCAGAACCCTAGTATCGTATCGAATGTTATAAACTCACATTACAACACTGAGGGAAAAAATTTTAGAATAAAAAAAAAACGTGCTAAATTGAAAAAAATACGCATATGAAAGAGCACCAAACCAACTCGAGTAAATTTGAGTATATACGTTTTAAAATATGTGGTTGTGAAGTGCACAGATGCTTTTTCGTAATTAAGAAGAAAAAAAAATTAATTTTATATCAACCAATTGTATCAAGCGTCTTTGCACACTCAGCTACAGTCATACATGTAAAGGTGTTTTCAAATGTTGAGTTTGAATCAACATCACAACAAAATGATAATATGAATTTTCGATCTCCCTTTTATTTGTACTCAATTCGAAAAAGTATTTGCGAAGTGCAGGATATTTAAATAGAAACGCGTTTAAAGAAAACAATCTCGAGCTTTACTCCTGCATTACTTGTCCACTTGTTTTAAGTTACTTTTTTGTAGCTAACTACAAGTTATATATTTTATAGAATTCCCGCAAAAAAGCTTACTACAAGTAGGTTTTTTAATCAATTGATAATTTCTTTCTGGAGGGATGGTACCACCTAAAGCAGAATATGTAAACAAATACAAAATGTGATAAAATAAATAAAAAAAAAAAAAAAAAAAAAACATAAAAAAATACTTTGTTTTTCCTATTGATATTTTATGCCCAAAAGTAGTTAGTTACAAGCTAATTACATCAAATGCAGAGGTAACCACTCTTAACTACATCTAATGCAGAAGTAACCTCCCTTGACTACTTCGCCGCCATCGCCATAGAAATATAGTTGGCTTTCGTCAACGAAAAAATACAGATAATAAGTGACTTAAAGCTCCTTCCTAATCAACTTAAAGTTAGCTTATAGTCACACACACAAAGTAACTTTGCCATACTTACATTATAAGGATTTTAGCAAAAGATTGTTGATTTTAGTTAAATAAATAATTTTTTTTAAAGCAATTTTTATTTATTTTGAAGATAAATCTAATATGTGGAAAGTGAATTAAAACGAAGTGAAATAAAGTTACGAAGGGAAAGCTTCCAAAGTGAAGTGAAAAACTTCAATTGAAGTGACAGCGGCAGCACTGATCAGCGCAATCTTGTGTTCTATCGGCCTGGGTATCGAATCATAAATGTACATTAGGGGTCTTTCCTTAAACTGGTAAATTTACGAGGCAAATTTGATGCGCAAACGACCTCGTAAACTTCAGTGTTGCCGAGGGGCCGAAATTTTTATACGAAAATTTATGATAAAATAATGAAAATAAATGAAAAAATAGTACGCGAATAAAATTAATGAATTTCATCCACAACTGTATTGACTTAGGTTTACTGCTAATTTTCGGCATTTTTAATTGTATTTTAGCCAAGATTGATAGAGACAAGATGGCGGGATGTTATGGAAAATACTACAAAACAAAAATTGCTTCACAAAATACTTTACGCAACTATTTATACCTTTTCGCAAATGGGGCGTTCCCATAAAATCCTCGTAAACGAGTTTAAGGGAATCCCCTAATTACAAAGTTAGGGCCGGTTGTTCAATGCCTGATTTGCTCAAATCGGAGGTAGAAGCTCCGGTTAAATACAACGACTGATTTATCGACCACATGTTATAAGCATGGTGACGAAAACGTCGATAATGACGTTTAACCGGCAAGTAGTGATAATCAGACATTGAACAACCGGCCCTTAATGTGTTTGGGCTGTTTCACACTAGAATTACAGAACAATTATTCTCACGGTTTCACACTGGATGAAAACTAGCAGAACAACAGCAGAATAAAATGTGTATACGTATAGGACGTTTGAATGTATTTGTAACTTTTGCGCTTGAAAGTTGCGTAGCAGCGTTTTCGTAGTTGCGCATGTGTTAGTGCGCTGCAGCAGAACTGCCACTTTAATGCGGGGTAGAAGCTGGAATAACTTTTTGAGAAACTTTACCTCACCGCAGTGCCTCCCTGGCCTGGTTGTTCTGGGGACAGAAATGTTCCAGTGTGAAACCGACCATTAATAATAAAAAATTAAAAATTTAAAAACTCTGGGAATTGGGCAAGCCTATTTGTATACAATTTTTTGTAGTAATATTTGAAATATTTAAAGTTAATTTAAAGAGCACAAATATGTACTAACTTAGGTTGGCATGTGGCGTGACTTCAACCCGCGCCTTCAGTGATGTCATTTAACACACTTACCTCTACATAAGGCAACACTTATTCAAGTTCAAAGTGTTCATTCTTTGTTAGATAAGATCAATATTCAGATTTAATTTTGTGAATTTGGTATCGATATTTGGAATATCGAGTCTTTTTATACCGATATTAAGGGGTACCCGATATTTTTTTACAGCGCTTACATCGTTTTCTACCTCTTCATAGTGATATTTTAGCGATTTTATGTGTTTTCTTCAGCGATTTTAATTATAAATTAAATACATTGGCAGAAAAGTGAAAACTGATCTGCCGTTGTGTTTGGACGTGTTTTTTTGCTGCTATTTCCATTTGCTGCTATTTCCATTTACGGACTGGTTACACAGGTGTGCCTTGTGGTGGATATTGTAAAAGACGTTTCCATCGTGCTTGTTGCATAGGAGAGATCACGGACTATGAGATAAAATTATTTCGAACCAATGTTCACATTCGCTACTTGTGCAGTGATTGTTTAAATGCGCTAGAGAAAATCTGTAGAGCTATTGATACAGTGCTTGCCGCGCAAAAATTCGGGTTGGATTCTATTATGAGTGCATTTGAAATGAAGTTTAAGGATTTGGCCTCGCATTAAAAATCAAATTAATTTAATTTATGTAAGCAATGCAAATCACAACAATAACTCTGCAAGTACTGACTCATTAACTGCTGAAATAAGTGCCCGCAAAAGTGCAGTTGCTTGCTATAATAATGTTTTGGCGTCTATCAACAACAAAAGTGTCAATAATTGCGGTTCCTCTGTGGATGTGGATCTTTTTATACCCGAGCGCACTTGTGCACAAGGGTATTATAACTTTGTTCACATAACGGTTGTTTGTAACAGGCAAAACGAATCGAGATAGATATAGACAAATGTATACATAAATGATCAGAATCAAAAGAGAAATCGATTAAGCGGTGACTGTCTGTCCGTCCGTCCGTCCGTCCGTCCGTCCGTCCGTCCGTCCGTCCGTCTGTGCACACGATAACTCGAGTAAAAATTTAGATATCTTAACGAAACTTGGTACGTGAACTTCTTTTGGGCATAGGACGGATGGTATTGAAAATGGGCGAAATCGGACAATAACCACGCCTACCTCCCATATAACGGTAATTTTAAGAAATACGAAAACTGCGATATTTTAGTAACTACTGAAGATAATTCACTCAAAATTGATACTTACAATGAGTTTTAGACGGAAAACATGAATATTATAAATTTTTGGAAAATGGGCGTAGCCACGCCCACTTATGGTTCCAAGTGTATATCTTGGTAACCGCTACACCAATTTCTTCCAAACTTGGCACAGTTGTTGGCCTTAGTACAGCATACTAAATGGCTGAAAATTTTAAAAATCGGACAATAACCACGCCTACCTCCCATATAACGGTAATTTTCAGAAAAACGAAAACTGCGATATTTTAGTAACTACTGAAGATAATTCACTCAAAATTGATATTTGCAATGAGTTTTAGACGAAAAATAAGAATATTACAAAATTTTGGCAAATGGGCGTAGCCACGCCTACTTATGGTTACATGTGTATATCTTGGTAACCGCTACACCAATTTCTTCCAAACTTGGCACAGTTGTTGGTCCTGGTACAGCATACCAAATGGCCGAAAATTTCTAAAATCGGACAATAATCGCTAATTTACTTAAACTGTATACACCCACCCCGGCTTATCATGTAGCGGTAGCTTTCGGAAAGGTGGAAAACATATATTTAATACTTGCGCCGGGTATTTAATGTTCGGCTCCGCCCGAACTTAGACTTTCTTACTTGTTTCATTTTCTCCTTTACCAAGTACTTCTCGTTCTCACTTGGTTTCTGCATTACCTGTCACTCCGATAGTTGACAGTGGTGTCTCTCAATGTGCGCCTGCTGATACTGACATACATTCTGCCCTGCAAGGTAGAAGCGCACACACTCGTCAGCTGGCGGCTGACTCTGTTATCGCACGTTCTAATAACTTGGCGCTGGTACCTACCAATGCTGCTTATGCTTTTGAAAACAATGCTGGCACTGCTTCACAGTCACCCATGCAAACGGGGTATACACTTGCGTTAGAAAACGCAACTTCGCGAAAACGCGTAGGGTAGGTGCACTAATCGTCGGACAGCACTAAATGTCGGACACTTTTTGGTTTTACTTGCAAAATCAGGCAAACGAAATATCGCATGATTTACTTTGAAGTGCCGTTTTAAGCAGGCCCACTGTCGTTGTCAATAACAAAGAAAATTGTTTTGAATGAGCCATTGTTTACACAATTCAGTCTGTGATCTTATGTTATTTTTCTTTTGCTTTGGCGACTAAGTCAAATGGTAAGTATTTGATAGTAAAATAGTTTCAAGTGTCAAAAGTTGTGTGATTTATTGTGTTATGTGATAAAGAACAATAATTTAAAAACTAAAGTCGAAGTAATAAAGTAAATACTTAATAAAACTTGTCCGAACATTAATGTAATTTTTTTTAGTGCTTTCAATAATCGGACAAGTCATCCGAGTATTAGAGCAATACAACCACCGCGTAATTTAATAGTCGGACACATCGCGGTTTTTTTTCTAATGTATTAAACATTATTCAGAAATTGATAAGAGATTCAAGTTAGAAAGGTTGGTTTTGATTTTCAACAGATGAGTAAAAGATCTCTAAGCATTCCTCATAAGGAAAAATTACAGAAGGCTCTTTGCGAAATCCGAAACAGGACCCTATATTTGAGAGCTGCCGCTAAAAAATATGGAATTCCAAAGTCCACACTTCATGATAGAATTACTAGATAGTTCCTGAAGGTGTTGTAAAATTAGGGCACGAGGCGTATTTATCAGAAGTGGAAGAACTGAAAATAACGAATTGGATCATGAACATGTGCAAATGCGGGTTTCCGTTGAATAGGCCTGATCTCTTGAATACAGTTCAAAAGATTATTGTCGATTCCAAACGAAAACCCCCATTCTTGGCTTAAGCTTTTTTTTCAAAAGAAACACTTGTTTAGTAGAAAAATAAGCTGAGAGTATCTCCAAAGGAAGAGCTTTGGTCACGAAAGCGTATATACGAAAATGGTTCAAAGAATTACAGAAGTACCTTTTGAATAATGATATGGAAGACATTTTGGATGATCCATCGCGCATATTTAATGGTGACAAAAGCTGTTTCTCAATGTGTCCTAAATCTGGCAAAGTCATCGCTCCGAAGGGCTTCAAAAATGTCTGAAATAAAAATGGCATCTGAGAAAGAAACGATAACCGTGCTGGTGGTAATTTGTGCCAATGGAGAAATGCTTCCACCCATGGTAATTTTTCCATATTTAAGACCACCCAAAAGATATAATAAATAGTATGCCTGAAAACTGGATCCTCGGCCGGTCTGAAAGCGGATGGATGCGAAGCGTGATATTTTTTGAATACGTGGGTAATGGATTCCATAACTACCTGAATATTAAAAACATTAAAAGGCCGGTGATTTTGTTTGTCGATGGACATAAGTCGCACTTAACAATGGAGTTAAGTGAATTTTGCAATGAGCACCAAATTGTACTCTATTATGCACTACCACCAAATTCAACGCATATTATGCAACCAGCGGATGTAAGTGTATTTAAACCGCTCAAGGTGAATTGGAAACAAAATCTACGGCAATGGCAAATAGAAAATTTAGGCGACGTTTTCACAAAGAAACATTTTTGCCCAATGTTAGAAAAGACTTAAATCTTCTGAAAATTTGGCTCAAACCATACGAAATGGTTTTCGTAAATCCGGGTTGTTTCCGTTTAACCCTAATGCCCTGGATTACTCGAAATGTGTGAGCACCAATTTAACAAATCTTTAAGAGAATGACGTTTATGAAGATAATGAACTGCGAACTGAGAAATTTAAAATCGCATCTGAGGTTATTTTAAATCTAGAGTTATAACTGCGCGATAGGGGATTAGATCCAAATGCAATCTTGGACGTTATTGATACAGCTAAGCGTGGTGTTGAAACACAAAGTATCGTCATTCCCATAGACAGCCAATATTTTAATGTGTGACGTACAGTAAGCACTCTGGGCGCACGTAACCCTACATTAAATCCCATATATTGCGATATAGATGTTCCAGCTGGCGTATATACAGTGACTGACGACGGTATATTGGAACTATGTGAAGATAATCAAAGTGAAACAAGCCCATCGGCTGAAGTCCCAACTGCTATGGCTTCTTCCATAAATGTAAATTCCTCGAGTCAAACGAGTCCATCGGCTGAAGTCCAAACTGTTTTTGCTTCTTCCGTAAATATAAGTCCCTCGAGTCAAACGAGTCCATCGGCTAAAGTCCCAACTGCTATTGCGTCTTCCGTAAATATAAATTCCTCGTGTAAAACGAGTCCATCGGCTAAAGTCTCAACTGCTATTGCTTCTTCTGTAAGTACGAATTCATCTAGTGCTTTAGCGGCTCATCTTTTTTATCCTAAAAAACCGGAGTACAAGGGTAATATTTAACAATTTTTTTATATCTATTATTTATTTAATCTATGTATGTCTTTTATGGAAACGAAAGTCCAGTTCATGCCAATTACCAAGTGCAATTTCTTCTAAGGAATGGAGAGGTATTCATAATGAGAAGATAGGCAAAAAAGGGCCAAGATAGATGCTGCAGCTAAGAGAAGGGAAAAACGGTTAGCAAACGTAGATAAAAAAAAAACCGAAAAAGACTAAGATTGCAAAATAATCAATATCAATATAATTGTATAAAAGCAAATATAAAATATATATAAGTATAAGGAACTTATCAGCGATGCTGAATATAATATCAAAAATAGTATGAAAAAAACATATTTCCGTGCAGTTTTGCTTATTTACGACAATTGTAATTAGTTATTTCTTATATGTAATTTGATTCCTTATTTTATTGTATATATTAGTTAGAGGTAGAACTTATTTTTAATTTTTTGGTCGCTTAACAAATTAAAATAAACTTATAAAAAAATAATTTCATGCAGTTTTGCCTATGTCCGACAATTAGAGTACGCTGCGTCCGATAATTGAAAAATCTTGTCCGACTAGTAGTACAACAGCACTTTTTTTAATAATAACAAGACGGCAAAAATGCATCAAAAAAATTATTTTTGATCACAAGTTGTAACTAACAGAAGCGCTTTAATCAATTCACTTCTATTTGTTATTATCAGTAGGCTTAAAATGGTCGCTTGAGAAAATTAAAAAAACACCTAAACTGTCCGACGATTGATGCACCTACCCTACTTCTTTTCATTCACCCATGCAAGTGGAGAGTACAAACACTCGTCAATCAGTGGCTGGCCCTGTTAACGCTGTGTATGCTAACACCGCGCTGGCACCCTCTACAATAGGCGAAGTTAATAACGCTGCTGTGGCTAATGCTCCAGAAAATAAAGGCCAGTTACCCACATCAAATGATTATGAGAAAAAGAAGAATGGTAATAGAATGAAATGTCATGTTATTGGATCCAATGTCAACTCTGAACTTCAAGTTGCTTCTCATACTAAGTGGCTACATTTGTCGTCATTTTCGCCTTCTGTTACAGCAGATAACATTATCAATTATGTTGTTAGGCATTCTGGCATAACGAAGAGTTTAGTATCTTGCTACAGTCTTGTGAAAAAAGATACTAGTGCTGAGTCTTTAAAGCATATAAATTTTAAACTTGGTGTCCCTGAATCATGGTTTGAAAGGATGCTTAGTGCAGAGCTTTGGCCTACAAATGTAGCGGTTCGCCCCTTTCGGCGTCTTCAGCAAAAAATACCCGTGATAAACTAATTGTTCATGGTAAGCCAGTTGATAGTACTAGTGGTGCTGCACTTAGTAAAATCAAGATATACTTCCAAAATGTTTCCGGAATGAGAACAAAAGCTGATATAGTCCGCAGATTAAGCTCCCATCTGGAGTTTGATATTTTTGTCATCATTGAGAGCTGGTTAACACCTAATTTCTTTGACTCGGAATTCTTCGATCCTGAGTTATATAATGTTTATCAAAAGGACCGTGATGAAAACAGGTCTGGGCTCTCCAGAGGTGGAGGAGTACTAATTGCAGTTCAGCGTAGATTTTCCACGACACTAGTCCAACTTCAAAATAAGGATTTGATTCTCGATCAACTCTGCGTGAAGGTGCGAAACATATCTTTGCATGTGCCTCTTACATTCCGCCGAATAGTTGCTACGACTTATATAAGGCTCATGTTGACAATGTCTTGTATCTCAGTTCTGGGATTGGCGATCATCACCTCTGTTTGCTCGGTGATTTTAATTTGAGTAATGTCTCATGTAAAAGCTTTAATAACTCCTCGTCTTTCACCCCAGTTAACGCTACTACAGACATCGAAATATACGCAACTGATAACTAATTAAGTATTGGTCTACTACAAATTAATGGTATTGAAAATAAACTTAAGCGTATTTTAGATCTTATCTTTCTCAGTAGTAACGTAAGTTATTGGATATTCGAATGTCCATCCCCGATAACACATGCAAATACTCATCATACCCCCATAGAAGTTGGCATTCAATGTTATGTCTACGCTACTGTTCCTCGTGAGAGAAGCCGATCAATTTTTAATTTTAGTTCATGCAATTTTGACCTTCTGAATAACCGTCTGCAAGAATTTGATTGGGAACATTTATTAATAATATGGAAGTTTACGCTGCATTTCAAGTTTTTAAAAGCTGTGTATATGAGCAAATCTAAAAAACAGGTAACCTTTGTGTTATTTAGCTTTATTTTCACTGTTGTAAACTAAATCAAGCTGTTTAGCTTTATTTTCACTGTTGTAAACTAAATCAAGCTGGTTGTTTTGGATATAATTCATTGACGTATACTTGAAGCCTCAACAAAAATTTGGATCAATTTGCTACATAACTTTTGAATTATAGGTGTTTAAATTAAGAAAAATAATGAAAACAAGTGAATTTTTTATGTAATTTTTAAGAGGAGCACAATTAGTTATGTCGTAATTTTTGAAGCACACCATACTCTGATTTGAAATTTAATGGGCATTTAGCACTTATGTGTACACTTCATATGTAGTAGGTAAGAAAAGTGTGCATTAAAAAATAACGAAATGGCAAGTAACTCAAAGTCTGTAACTCCACATTTCACAATTTTCAACATTTTCGGTTTATCGCGTATAGGTTTTGAAGCATTTAATTTTAAGAACTTTTTAAGTATGTATTGTATTCTACAAACAATTACGAATAATTTGATACCTTAGCAAGAGGTGTGTTTTCAGAATAAACTAACTTTGAAGATAAAATATTCTGCGATCTTGAGCGTAATTTTTATTCCAAAAACACCTTAATTGAAGGCACATTTGGAAAATACGGCGAAACGATCTAAATCTTTCTATAACTGCTAGTCCTTATAAAGTTACATATAACTGTAAAATGCTTAAAAAAAATTGTCTCTAGAAGTATGTAAAAACCCTGATTTACTACTTTTAATGATGCTCCTTCTTTTAGTCAGAATATATCGAGAGTGGTATCAAAGCAACTTTTTCTCGAAAAATGTTCTGATAGTTGCTCTTACGTAATTGGAGTCTTCTAAATTCAATGGCGTCCTCAGTTTTACCCTATTGGCTCCACTTTTCGAGATAGCGGTACTTGAAACTTTGCTTAAATTTTAACTATTTTATAAAAAAGTATTGGAGCTATATGTTAATGTTAACCTATTTCGATAATTTTAAGAAATAATTAAGGTAATATTAAAAAACTGTTATGTGCAAAATTTTAGTAAAATAACTTCAAAACTGAGGGAGTTATTTATAAAATAGTTAAAATTTAATCAAATTGTCAAGTACCGTTATCTCGAAAACCGGAGCCAATCTGGTAAAACAGGGCATGCCATTGAATTTAGAACGTCCCGATTAAGTGAGTTCAACTTTCAAAATCTTTGCTCAAAGTTTATAACTTGAACAGTGTAATTTGAACCCAGCTTATTCTTTTATTTTCTATTTCATGTTTATTCCTCGTCTAACTTTTGAAGCACTTGATGAAAATGGATTATACTTATATTAATCGATTCATTAAGAGATTACGAATAAAATGATATATAAAAGATAGGTGTGCTCACAAATTTAAAAATTAATTTTTTTTTTAAAGTGTACCAATTTTTTAGATTTGCCCATATGAAGCGTGTATAGAATTCGTACCAACTGTTACAAAGAAGACGTACAGGTTACCTTGGTACAATAAGGAGCTCAAGCGACTTAATAATCGCAAAAAGTAGGCTTTTTAAAAGTTTTAAAGCAACCAGGCGCCAATCTATCTTGGTAAAATATCAGTACTGCCTTAAGAGGTTTAATTCTTTAGACAAGATTCTTTATAATAGGTTTCCTAGGAAAAATGAAGTTAATATCAAAAATAACCCCAAAGCATGTTGGAGTTTTATAATATCCAAGAATACCAAATCAAGTATGCCGTCTTCAGTCTTCTTTAATGATAAGCAGGCTAATACTCCCGTCGAGGTAGCCAATCTCTTTGCTGAATTTTTTTCCTCTCATTATGGCTCTGATACTGATATTGTTTTTGAAAATTTCCCTTTTTCAGATTCTGCCCTTAATTTTGGCGCACTACTTGTTTCTGATAGTGACGTGGAAGAAGCCATATTTTCATTAAAGCACTCTTTTAAATTGGGTTCCGATGGCCTTTCAAGTGCTATGCTCAAACGGTGCCTTTCTCTTGTCCAGCCACTAACAATCCTGTTCAACAAATTTCTTTCGGCCGGGCATTTTATTGATGAGTCGAAAAAAGCTTATATTACTCCAATTTATAAAAGTGGCAATAAGAATGAAGTTGGCTACTGTTCCAAAAGTTTTTGAGTCAGTTGTGAAACAGAGGCTTAACTTTGTAGTTAAAAGTTTGGTCAGCCCTTATCAGCACGGCTTTGTAAGTGGCAGGTCAACTGTTACTAACCTTGCTATTTTCATGGAGGATTGTGTTGCTGCGGGTCTCCAAGTTGACGCAGTATACACGGACTTTTCAAAGGCGTTTGATAGAGTTTCGCACAAGGTATTGATCAATAAGTTATCGCGTTTAGGTTTCCATTCAACTTTCCTTGAATGGATTCGTCCCTACCTTTCCAACAGGTGTTCTACAGTTGCCATCGATAATATACTTTCCAATCATTTTGTTGCCACTTCAGGTGTTCCTCAAGGTAGTATCTTGGGTCCTCTCTTATTTGTCCTATTCATAAACGATGTTGGGTCATGCTTTCTGTCGTCTAAGTATTTATTATATGCTGATGACCTCAAGGTTTACGCAGTGATAAAGAACTCACAAGACGCCATATTGTTGCAATCCGACCTCGACAGACTACACTCACGGTGCTCTCTTAATTGTTTATCTCTGAACGTCAGTAAGTGCTCATATTCTACTTACACCAGAAAGCTTCTTCCTGTTCAAACCAAGTATAATATTGGCGGTTATGATCTTAGATCTGTCGTTGAGGTTAAAGGTTTGGGAGTATACTTTGACTTAAAACTAACCTTCTCAACCCATATTAATTACGTTATTTCCAAAGCTTATGCTATGCTCGCTTTTGTTCAGCGTAATAGTCGGTCGTTTAGGGATCCCTATACCCTTAAGCTTCTGTCTGTTTCATTGGTGAGATCTAGGTTAGAATACGCGTCCTTCATTTGGCGACCCTATCAGTCCGTCTACTCAAACAGGATTGAAAGGATCCAAAAAGTTTTTATAAAATTTGCCTTGCGTTCGCTGAGGTTTTCGGAGCCTGTACCCCAGTATGCATCTCGTTGTCAACTCCTTGCCTTAAATAGTAGGCGCTCATTCCTCGCTGCCCCTTTGTGGCTAAAATAGTGGAAGGCTCTGTCGATTGCTCTACGCTTTTGGAGAAGTTATCTTTAAATGTTCCGTCTCATAACTTGCGGCGTGCTTCATTATTTTATTTGGGATTTCCGAAATCCAACTATGTGAAATTCTCGCCTCTCTTTAGAACCCTCTCCGAGTTAAATGAGCTTTCGCAATATGATCCATCGCTCTCATTTGAAACAGTACGTCGTGTCCTGCTAAATTACTTTAGGTAGTATTTATGCTCCTTTGCTTTAGTCAGTAAGGATTTGTATTCCATTGGATTGAATAAATAAAATAAATAAATGAAATTCGTATAAATGAAATTCGATATCGTGTCCCTACATGTAGGTATTTATATTAAAAAAAAATATTTATTGGTGCAAAAATAGTGGTTAGGTACTGTGGCCAATGGTAAAGTTCTTTTACCACCTATACAAGATTGTATGTCATGCAGAGTCCGCAAATGGCTCCGGAAGCATGGTCCGGAGGATGCATCAGACTAGGCCGAGCATCGGTTATTTATTTAAATAAAAAGGGGGTAGGCACTGTGGCAAATGGTAAAGTTCATTTACAACCATGCAGAGTCCGCAAAATGCTCCAGATAGTTGTCCGAAGGATGCATACTTTGAACTTCCATCAAATTATAACTTAACAAAGTTTTATTACATGACAGTGCATGTGCGAAAATTTCATTAATTTAATTAAGGAAATTTTTGGACACGCAGCAGCACATAGTACGAATTTAGGCGCCTGATGTTAGCAGTCGCACCTAAACAATATTATATGGTTTTTGTTAGGAAAAGAGCTTTACTTTCATAAAAAATAATAAACATTAAATAAACTAAGGAAATATAGCCAAACTTTGCTAAAATGTTGAGTCCTAATTTATATTTTGGTCACTGTATGCATTCCTCGAATTGAAACACAGGTATTCAGATTAGAATATAATAGAATAGAGTTAGAATATAATATATATCATATACCAACATCACTTAAAACTCGTTCATAGGCATGCCAATTTAATGAGCTGTTAAATTGCCGAAACACCGAATACGGGACAAATACCGAACATTTGGCGTCCCGTATAAAATAAATAAATTGCCGGACAATGGGACAAAAAAGAGGACTGTCCCGTATAATACAGGACGGATGGTCACCGTAACTATAGTAGGCCACGCGTGCACTCTAGTGTTAAATGATGTAAATGATTGTCATTAATGGTAACTACAACAATGTTTACTCAGGGAAATCAAAAATTAAATTAAGACATACATATATACACGGTTTTAGTTAACGTGGCGAGCGTTGTATGCACATTAGGGTGATCCTAAAATGCATGTGAAAAAGTAAGGTCAGAACTTTAATGAGTCCGAAACTTATCGCTCAAAGGACCTATAAAAATAGTTACTATTAAAAAATGGTAAAATAAACAATTGGGTATTATTATTGGAAGTCTCCTGAAGAGAAACAAAGTTTTCCGATCAACAATAATGATTATTTTTGAAAGTCTTATGAAGCGAAACAAAGTTTTCTGATCGAAAAATATTGATTTTTAAGAATTCCATACCTTATTTAAAGAGCAATGGTTTTTCTCATACTTTGAAATTTTTGAGCACTTTGAGCGATTTCTAAATATTTTTGGATTTCAAAATGAAGCAAGTTATTTTTAAGCAAAAAAAAGCAACATCAATTCCCATATAAAAATTTAAGATTATCGTTATTTTCTTCATGATTCAATGAGCGGATCTAAACCAAATCAGTGTGGGACCACCTTTGAGGTAACACCTTTCTTTAAAAAAAAGATTATGGAAATCGGTTATCGTGGTCCAAAGTCATGCGGTAACATACCTAATAAAAAATATTCCGACGAATTGATAACCTTCTTCTTTTTTTAAGTCGGTTAAATAGGGTGTATTTTTTCCGATAGAACAGTCCTAGGAGTAAGAGCATTAAACCTTTCTTTTTTTTGGGTCACCCTAATGCACATACAGCCCTAAGAAATTTGGCTACATAACAAATTTTTAGTTTTGAAATGAAGTTTTCCCTTCTTCTATGCAAGCTCAATATTTTTGATTTCAAAACGAAATACTATATAAGGCCGGGTACACACACACACAAGTTTATGGGTATGTATATATAACTAGTATTTGTTTTTTCTTCACGTAACAACCGTTTTTTCCTAGCTTTACTTTTTCGTTTGATGTTTTGGAGGGTGGGGCATGTATTTACGATTTCAAATATCATTGGTCTGACTTTTTAGCATCCCAGACTACCATTTAAAGAAAGAAAATCGGAGGTACCCAACAATTAAAAAAAAACATCATTCCGGTAAACCGTTCTGAGCCGTGCGTAGCCAGATCGGGGAAGGGGGGCAGCTAAATAACGAAGAAGAAATATTCAAAAATCAATAAATAAAACATATAAAATTGTGTGCTTAATTGAATTCGTAATTATGCTCTCCATTTCCACATAAAGTCTGCGTTTTTCATCGTGGATACAATGAAGTGAGGACAGCGTTAAGCATTGAATTGGAACAGAATTGAATGAAACAAGCATTTGAGTTTCTCTTACAATTCTGTGATGAACAGGATGGAAAAACCCAACGAGAAAAACACTTCCTCTTCCGTTAAATTTTATTGTGATTGACTTAAACGAGGTTCCAGAAATAACAAATACTATTTCTACGCTCAAAGATGTGATACAATTTTTTTACGCGAATCAACGAACCACAAGAATAATGCTCCTAATTTATCACGTTTGTGTGAAACAAGATGGTCGGAAAAATATAAGTCTATCAGGAAATTTTAAGAAATTTTTCCTGAAGTTCTCAAGTAGCACAAAAGTCAAAAATACACCAAAATATTTTGTGTATTTTTTACATCGGCGTGATATACATTTTCAATATAAAAAATATGCTATTTCTAAGTGCAGTTTTTGAACAGTTTATTTCGATTCAGTGTAAAGGTTATACCGCTTTTTCGTGCGTTATTTACACGTACCGTCAATTCTTTTTACTGATTTTCGGCATATATATTATGCCAGTGCTATACAAGTTTTCTTGTTTCTAGAACATAATATAAACTCCGTTGGTGTAAAATACGTATTGGTATTGGCTCAAATCATACTCCATAATGGTAAAGAATTTACATCATATTCTAGCATAAATATATTTTCATGAGTGTGAAGAGTACAAAAGGATTCGAGGAATAAAATTTACTACTAATCAAATTTAAAATTAACTCAGACATAAAATTTACACCGAAGCTCTTGGAATTCTTTTTATAAATCTCAGCATTCCTTTTCGTAATATGCAGGCAAGAAAATCGCGAATATATATGAATGTGAGTTCCTAATTTAAAAACGAGGTACATTCTGTCGAGTGAATTTCGGTACTACCCCCTCTAAAACTCGAGCGCCAAAAAATTTATAAGGATTTGAAGATTTTGAAATAAATCTGGAAAAACTTATAATTTGAAAGCAATGAATTTTTCGCCATTATTAAATTTTTACGAGATGCGCTGTTTAAAAAAGGTTCGAAAATACACATAAAGTGGCATAGTTGAGCCAATGTACATAATGAAATTGTTAAATTAGTTAAATAATAGTCATACAGCTTTAATATGGCGTCCAGCTGAGTTTCAGTATTAGGCTAAGTTTACAACCTAACGTATTAGCGTAGCGAGAATACATAAAAATCGCTTCTAGCCAACATTTACACAGTCTTTGGTGTTTATCGCTGTGCAAGCAAATAAAAATTATGCAGTTTGTTAAAAAAAGCTTTTTCTCATACTTAAAGCCCAAATAAATAAAAAATATACATATGTACATATTTATATAATAAATTAAACATCTCTTCTACTGCTATTATATACAATACAATATGTTTAAGTTTCGGTATAAATTGTCAAAGGGTTGTGGAAACAAAAAAAATATATTAGGGGCATCCCTACGTAGAAATGTATCACACGTTTTGTTGCTTTCCCAACAACAAAATATGTGCTAGATTGGTACGTAGCAACTTTAAATCTAAAATGCTACTCATCGTAAACTCCCCTATTATAAAAAATTAGTCGTGTATAATTTTGCTGCAATTTAAACACTAGCTACGTTTTAATCGCCAGCGATTATGCTGGCGAAGAAGTTTCTTTGGATTGAGGGATTTCCATTGCATCACATAACGCTATTACTCTAGGTTGTGAACTTAGCCTTACTTTTATAATACTTTGAAAATATGGTCGTCGTTGAAAACTTACACAGATTCTTGAGTTTGGTACAAAAATATTTACCAAGCCAAGAACGGTGTATTTATTTTGTCCTAGACACAATTCAGTTTGAGAATTTGGTATAAAAAATGTTTCTTGTCAAATGAACAAAGTTGACAGAAGTTTAACCGCCTACCACACGTCTATTATTCGAACGCAAACGCGAACGTATACATTTCAACATGTTTTGTTAACGTTCGCGTACGAAAAGAAGAAATCAAATCAGCGTTCGCCTATGTTATGTAGAAAAAATTCTCGCTGTTGTTCGTACTCATATATACTATGCAACTTATAGCTGCATTTGTGAAGGCATGATGTTGAATCATTAGTACCCAAACAAACTTTAAGCGTGTAGGGGTGCCTTATTGATGCATATTTCACCACTGGTGTATTAAATATACCAACCAGTGTTACCACTCGACAATATTTTTAGGAACAAAAAATCCTACCAAATCAGTTTCCAAACTACCAATTTTTTTTAATAATCAGATATTGATATTTTATTTCGTTTCTGATTTTACTTCATGCAAAAGTATTAATCTCTGATATTAATTAAATTTATATCAATTATTTTATGTCTAAAATGTAAAAAAAATACAATCGATATAAACATTTTAAATTTGGTAACAAAGAAAATGTATTACTGTGCTCGCGCAATTTTATTTTTATTTATTTGTTTTCATTTAACCATGATGCAATAAAATTACGGAATGTCAGCAACATAATCTTAATATTTCGGTACGAGTTTTAAGCCATTTTAGCACGCTTTCAGTACGCTTTTCTACTTTCACATCACCATTGTATTACCGACATTCAACAAAATATATTTAAAATTTTTACAAATGTTCTAATAAACGAATACTATGCAACAACAGCTCAATGCATTTTTGACATTTCGAATAGGATTTATTTTCTATTATAATTTCAAAACTTTGATAGGATTGCAAAACATCTTTAAAATTTGGAATCGGAAATCCAAATCGATGAGATATCAATTTCGAACGAAACCAGAACAGCCCTGAAATGAAACTACCAATTTATCAAAACGGTAACACTGATAGCAGCTCTACTTGTGGTATGTATAATAAGCTCATATTAAAACAGGCAGTGTATTATGTACACTAGTGCGGATCGGTCCCCATACAAAAAAAAAAGTTTTTCCAGTTCACCCCTAGGATTAAAGATATTTTGAAGGCGATCGCAAAAAAATTTTTTTTTTTGCCACGCCCCCCCGATGGGCTATTTACTTTTTTTGACACTACGTCGCCATTTTAAGTCCGATTTTAATGAGCCGTACACCGTTGTTCATGGCTTGGAAGCCGCCACAATTCATACCTTAATAATTTTTTACTCCGAGTTCAAATTCTAGTAGTGACTGTCGGTATCTCGTTTCACATCATACCTAAATTCCAATTTTTTTTTAGTCTGTCGAAAAGGCCTTTAAATTCTGTGAAACTTGTGAAAATCACAAAATGCCGTTTGAAGCGTGTGATATAGAAAAAAATAAATTACCAACAAACCAACAAGTGATGCAATATTTTTTACATATAAAGAAAAATGGTGCATCAAATATTAAAAAAAATCAAACTTTAGTAAAATATATGCATGTGATTACAACTATGTATGTAAAACTACAATTAGAAGGTATTTGAAAAATCTTCTGATGTCATATAAAGATATTGTTAAAAATCCAAGTAAATATTATAGTAACGAGATGTATTTGAATAAATTGTTCGAAATTTCAAAATGCAAGTGCGGTATTGAAAAAAATTCCGAGCGCTTATGTTCCGAAAATGAAAAAATTCCACCAAATCTGGTAGCATTCTTTATCGATCAGAGCGGACCAAGGCTTTTAACCTTTGATGATATCCACGTTGATAACATGGAGATCGATATGATCGATCAAGGTTCAAGCATTGCCGGAGTAAATCAATCTCCTTTTACCGTTTCATATGCACCAGGTTCAAGTGAAGAAACTGAATCTGATGATGAAAATAATGACGTATCGCCGAACGAAGAGCAGCTGAAAGTATCAAACATATCGCTTAATAATTATGCTGTAGCTTCAGATCGCACTAATACTTCGGATCGCACTGGATCTTTACTTGCAACAACATTCATAAAAGATTTAAAACATTCGATTGCTAGAAAAGCGAGCAAAGATTATGAAGGCATTAGTGAAAAAAGTTGAGTTTCTTAGACGATCTCGTTATTGATAGAAATAAAATCCCGAGAGAGCGAGACAAATTTAGAGCAGAAGTCCAAGCCGCATCTACTAGCGAAGTTGTATTGCAATGCATATCTTATGATGGAAAAAAAGATGCAACATTAAAAAAAGAAGCATCTGGGAGTATAGGACGTTCTCATAAAATTATTTAAGAACATATTACAATTATTAAAGAGCCTGAATCCACATTCATCGGCTACACAACTCCTACAGCTGGTACTGGGGTAGAAATTCAGAAAGCCATTGTAAACTTCTTAGATTCAAAAGGCTTTTCGCTGGACTACTTAGTTGCAATCAATTGCGATGGAACGGCTGTAAATACAGGTTACAAGTCAGGAGTAAACGCATGTATGGAACGATACCTGCAACGTCCATTACAGTGGAATATTTGCCTGTTTCATTTCAACGAGCTACCACTCAAAGGTTTGTTGACCAATTTGCTTGGAAAGCAGATAGGTCCAGGAATTTGGCCTACAGAACTGGGATCTCAATTACTGTCATGTACCGAAGAGCCTGTAAGTTTTTTATCTATTTACAACATTCAAATTTGTAAATAATTTTTTTAGGTTGTAAATGGTTATGAGCCAATTTATATGGGACCTATGCCAGAAAATGTAGGCGACTGGAAAATCCGCGAAGACCAACTGTACCTTTATCGTATGATTCTAGCGATTAACAATGGTTCCTGCGATGATAAACTAGCTAAGCAGAATCCCGGACCTGTAAGTACAGCACGGTGGTTGACAACAGCATCCAGATTGCTTCGCCTTTATGTATCCAAGAGGCAGCCTTCAGAGAATTTGAAAAATTTAGTGACTTTCGTTGTCAAGGTTTATGCACCTTTCTGGTTTCTCGTAAAGGGCCAACCACAGTCCATACACGGAAGTCGTCATATTTTTAAGTACATAGTTTGGATTCGAGAATTACCATTTAATATTCAAATGATAATTCGTCCAATTATTGAACACAATAGCTATTACTTACATTCCGAAAATATTCAACTGGCTATGATAACCGATCCGGATCAAACCATACGATCTCAGGGCTATGAAATTATAAGGACTGCTCGGTGTAAACCACCCGCAAAGATTAGAGAGTTCCGCGTTCCAAAACATCAAATTAATTTCGATGCTGATGTATATACAAACATACTAAAGTGGGACAATATACAAATAAGCGAGCCACCATGTCTCCATTTTTATACAGACGAGATATTGGAACATTATCAATTTTCGGATCATGAAATCATTGAAATACCAGGTAGTAATCTTTAAAAGTTTAAACACATACTTATAATAAATAAAAAATTATGATCCATTTTATAGAATTTCCATGCCATTCCCAAAATACGGAACGTTTTGTGCGTGTTGTAAGTGAATCTGCTGATAAAGTAACAGATGAAAAGCGCATGGGATACATATTTGCAAAGCTTAAAAGTCGCGAACAGTATAGCAAGCTTGAGTCCCGCCAAAATTTAATATAAATAATATATAATATAAATAAGCAAAAAAAAGTTTAAAATTATAGCCTAGTGTAATTAAAAAAATTAGTGAGAAGAGAGAAAAATAAAATAAAAAATTAAAATATTATCATAGAGCAAATCGAGTAAGCATAAACAAAAAACATTTAATCAAAAGTAATAGTAACCAGTGTTCCCAATTCTAGTAAAAAAAATTTGGGATAATTGCCAAATTTAACACAGGGTTATATTTGGATTTTTGAAACCTTTATAACTTTTTAAGTTATGAACAAAAGTAGTTACTGTTAAAGAAAAAGTTTCACAGAATTTAAAGGCCTTTTCGACAGACTAAAAAAAATTGGAATTTAGGTATGATGTGAAACCAGATACCGACAGTCACTACTAGAATTTGAACTCGGAGTAAAAAATGATTAAGGTAAGAATTGTGGCGGCTTCCAAGCCATGAACAACGGTGTACGGCTCATTAAAATCGGACTTAAAATGGCGACGTAGTGTCAAAAAAAGTAAATAGCCCATCGGAGGGGCGTGGCAAAAAAAAAATTTTTTTTGCGATCGCCTTCAAAATATCTTTAATCCTAGGGGTGGACTGGAAAAACTTTTTTTGTCGATCCACCCTAATGTACACACACACTAGCTTTGTTTCTTTACTTTCCTAGCAGATCTTTATCAGGAAGAAGAATGGGAAGAATGACGCTCACAGGGAGTGAAATATAGAAAAAGTCAAGAAACGCAAACTAGCAGAAACTAGCTAGTAAACACCTGACCGATGCTATTGACAACTGAACATATGTATTTGCTGCGAATTTTTAATCGCATTTTATTTTTAAAAATAGTTCACAAATACTCAGGTTTTGCCACACTTTATCAAATTTAATAAATCGCCCATTTTTATCAAAAAATACAAAAATATGTAAAAGAAGCAAATCAAAGTAGCTGTGCCTAATCTCTCTAATGTTGGAGCAACAGCTGAATTTTTCACCGCATAACGTGAAAATTATGTGTTTCTTGTAATTTGCTTTTGTAATTTTTTACTTATATTCGGCTAACACTACCTTGTGTAAATGCGCCTATCTGTAACGAAACAAAGCTACTGTGTGGTGTATTCAATATTCATTTTTTGGTGAATTCTTTGGTCCACTGTCAATTGCTCTCAGAATTTGTGATGTGCTGAGTCGCTACTTTTAAGTATTGATCGATACTCGGTACCGATTTAAAAAGTATCAAATACTTTCGATGCTCGGTACCGAAATCTTGGAATTTCTAATAAAAGCGCGCAACAGCCAAAAATATGAGTTATATGTACACATACGTATAGTGCCAGCTATTAAAAATAAATAATATTGCCACCAGAACTATTGCAATTGGAAAGACGGTTGCGATAAGTAAAAGAAGGCGAGAGTGTGTTTTGCGAAATCAGTATCAGGGCGAATTTAATAAGGTGGTGTTATCGGCGTATCTGAATTTTTCGCCGTGGAGGACATTACATCAAAATTATGTGTTTGTTGTAGTTCATACGAATGACAGTATGAATATCTGCGTATAATTTGTAAGTGTAATTTTTTACTTATATACGGCTAACACCACCTTATTAAATTCGCCTTGATCATTATTGTGCAGATTTAATTGCCTGCCTTGTTCGACGCACACATTATACTTGCTTCACTTAACTACATACATACAAACACATTGCTCATATCTTGAGAAAGGACCGTCTTATTTGTACATTTTGGGTTTTTAGGCGATGTCTTATAAAATATCAATAATTTTTACCCCCAAAAGTAGCCTACGTCGAGATAGGTCCTTTTCCCTTTAAAGCCACATTTCATTGGATTCCCAAACAATATTTTAACGTTTAACTAGCCAAAGATGTAGTTCAAGATGCCCCTATAATAGAATCTTAATTAAAATATAAAACAATTTCAAAGGAAAATGATTTTTTTTTTTTAATTCAAAGTCAAACCATCTAAAGTGACTTAAACTACTTCATTGAACGGCACAGATATAATGACGAAAGTTTAGTGTGTCGAATCGGTATCGGGTACCGAAAAGGAAGTATTGGGTACCGACATTTTTTTCAAGTATTGGGTACCGAGAATTCAGCACATCACTACTCAGAATGTCGCCTCAATAATTTTAATGACATTTGTTAACGTGGAGCTATTTGTGAACCAAATGAAAAAAGTGGCGCATTTTAGGAGCTGGTGTAGTTTTCGTACTAATCTCAATGAATAAATAGTACCAAAATGTTAAAGGTAGAATTTTGATTTGAAAGAAATACTGGTGGAATAACAAATACACCAAAACGTTCTTTTTTTTATTCAATCAATTTATACACCAGTGTGCTTCTGCGTATCAATTGTGTTCTGCTATAGCAAGGCCGATGTTCATCATTGCTTTAATGACAATTGCTAAATATTCAACATTGCTGGAACCTACAGAAAACATTTTGCAAATGAAGACAATAACTAGACCTCATCCTCGTTGATCAGCATACTGAAAATATTTTGGAGGTGATTAAGAATGATCGCAAGAATGCAGAAGGAGTCACTACAGAGTTAATTAAAAAATTTCGTAAGATTACAGCCGATCAAGGAGTTGAAATTTCACTACCACGTTTGGCAGGTAAACAAACAAACAGAAGTAACCCCCATCGATCAACGAAAATGAGTACTGGCGACGGTCTATAATAAAACCGTATCTGGATTCACTAAGGGCTCTTTACAACTACGCCTTTCCAATGAAAATACTCCAGATTTTTCGCTCTCTAGATTGCACTCATTGTATTCGATTAAAGCTCTACCCAGAATTGCAGTTGACGACGGTAAAGCTGTCGTCGGTTAACCGCTGTCAAAATTAAAACTCGCAAAGGCATGTGGAATGGCTCATAATTGTGGCGGCAGCGTTTTTACCGCCGACGTTTTTTGGGTAATTTAAATTTGTTTCTATTTTTACTGCCCAGTGAGGAAGGCGCAATGTTGATTGAGCGTTGATTGTAGTAATTTTTATTATTTTCGCAAGTTTGGTATTGTTTTCATCCATTTTTCTACATACACGCACATATTTAATTTTAATGATAACTTTCAAATCAAAATGACAACTGACGGAAGCCGCCGTGCGCCGCAATTGTGTTTACTCTGACAGATTTCTCTTCGGCAACTGTTCAACTGTTCACTTAAGGGCCATTCACATACAACTTTCCTCGCTTTGCTTGACAGTTCAAACTTTGACAACAAAGCTCGAAACGCAGAAGGTATGCTACAATAAACGCTTTGACAGCTCTTGCGTTCTCATTTTCTTCCATATTTTTTATCTGTAAAATAGATAGCAATATAATAATATGCATTAATAATAGCAATAAAAATTCCTATTTACCCCATTTTTGTCAATAAATGCAAATGCAAGCGCACAAGAAAAGATAAATGTAGACAGCTGATTGCCAAAGTGGGCAAAAGTTGAGAGTTGCCCAAGTTTTTGCTTCGTTTTGCTTTGCTTTGCTTCAAACGTTTTTTATGTGAGTATACTCATGCATATGCCCACATTGATCTTATATGTCAAAGCAAAGAACTATCAAGCAAAGCGAAGAAAGTTGTATGTGAATCAGCCTTTACCGCCGATCGCTTTACCGTCGTCCGCTGTAAAAGTATGTTCACATATAAATATTATCTCAATCAAAGCTCGTTTTTTAATCACCCCGTATACACGAGCAAATCTCAGATTATTAGCTGTCAAATTTTTTGGGCTTGTTATTCTCACATCTCAAAGAAAAGTTAAGTTACTTCTCTGTGCCACCGTGATAACTTTTTTCTGCTATAATAAGCAATTTAAATATATTTTAACTTAATATGTGTTTAAAAATATCTTTACAAACCTATTTTCCTTGCTAGCGTCCATTTCTGTTTACTTTAACCTTTGGCATTTCTCTTCTTCTTTGGAAAAATAATCGATAAAACTGGGGTGGACACAGAAAAGTTATCGGTTTAATCTGAGATTATTTTATAATTACAGATTAACGAGGGACGAATTTTGTATGGCTAATCTCTTTTCTAATTACAGATTAGGGTGTTAAGCTTGAAAATCTACTTATATGTAAACTTATTATAATTCTGGGTAGAGCTTAAACGATCCAGTGAAAAGGTGCAAAAGAACGCCAAGCATTTTCAATAGATATATGATCTAGGTATAGCAGTGAACTCTTTCTTTGGTACAATTTATGGAAGAGAGAGAAAAAGAACTTGTCCGAAGAAGATATGAAGGATGTTGAAGTTGTAGATCTCTTTAGGGTTGCCAGACGTACTGCTTTTGGGAGTAAACGTACTCCTTTTTATTGCAATGTACTCCCTTGTACTCCCCGAAAAAGTAAATCTGGAAATGTACTCCTTTTTTAGTTTTGTACTTCTTTCATTCATTTTTTATCATATACAGGGTGTAAAATAATAACTGTCGCACAGGTTTTTTTCTAAATAAAAGGCTCTTTATAGATGTTGTGAAAAAGTAGTTAATTGTTAATTTTCCACAGATTTTACTTAAATTTTTTTAAACAGTTTTTAACATTTAACCTTTATTTGGGTTTACCAGGTGAACACTTGTCGGTTACTTTATTACATATCTTCTGTAAGCATAGGCTAATCTCCTCCATTTGAGTCTTTTATACTCCCCCTTTTGCCCAACATAAGGCCTCGTACACAGCAATCGGTGCCGTGACATAGCCCCAAGTGGCATAACTCCAACTTTAAAATTTAGGATTGTGTCACTCCTTTTGTAGTGACATAAACCCAATTTTTTTATTTGGGGTTATGTAATTATATAAGGAGTGATATATTTCCAAACGAAAAGGCGAAAAAATCCTAATCCCTCATGTAATTTTGCAAACCAAAAGAATTTGGAATGTGCCAGAGTAATGATAAAATTTTTACCAAACCACTGGCATAAAAGCTGGCGTTGCCTACGTTATTTTCTTGTCAACGCCTATAGCCCTTCGGCCGCGCTTAGGGATTATAACCCTTACTTAGTAGAATTCTCCTTTCAGGTTTGCCGGTAAAGAGCGGCGGAAGTATTTTTATGACCCTTACTAAGTAGAATTCTACTTTCGGTGTTGCCAGAAAAGAGTGGCGGAAGTATTTTTGCGCAGAAGAAAGTTTAATATAAAATTTCTTTTTCATTTCTTGAGCGTGTTTCATATGCTTTTTTTGCTTTTCTTGAGAGCTGGAAAATATGATTTAGACTCAAAAGTGACATTTTCCCAATTAGGGTTATGACACATTATAAGAAGTGACATAACTCCAAGAAAAATATGGCGTTAACAAAATTAAAGTAAAATATTTACAAAGTTAACAGTAAAATACTTTTCTCGAAAAATCTATAAGGGACCCTTTTATTTTTCAAAAAACCTGTGCGACAGTTGTTATTTTACGCCCTGTACTTTGCCAGTCATATTGTGGCAACACTACTTAATAAGCAATGTTAAGTGTGATAGTAAAAAGGTAAGCATCGTCGTAGCCAGGTAGGTGCAGGGCGCTCGGGTATAAAAATCAGAAAAATGTTAAATTAATTATAGGGCTTCAATTAAAAAATTGCAGAGTCTGGAATTCTTTTGTGTTATTTATTTTAACATTTATTGTTGCTTTGAAAAATATATCTAAGATATCATTGTTTGTTTGTACCTAAGTAATGAAAATGATCTCATATATGTGATTACACATATATTTACTTTTTGGTAATTTGTAACAATAAATTGGACATAAAAAAGTTGTGCTCCTTTTTTATGTTTGTACTGCTTTTTTTCTATCAAAAATAGAAGTGTACTCTAATCTATTTAAACAACTCTAATCTATCTAAAGAATAAAACTAGTGATGTGTCGAGTCGGTACTTTTAGTTATTGATCGATACTCGGTACCGATTTAAAAAGTATCCAATAATTTCGATACTCGGTATCGAAATATTTAGATATGTAATAAAGGCGACCGCTGTGGTGTGGTGGTTAGGCCTGCACGCTACCACTTCGCAGGGCCTGGGTTCATGCCCTGGTCAAAGCAATATCTCAAAAAAAAATATAGAAAAGTGTTTTTTTTTTTTCTTAACAGCGGTCACAATGGCAAACCTCCGAGTGTATTTCTACTATGAAAAACTGCTTCTCATAAGAAAACAATCGCCGTTCGGAGCCGGCTAAAAACTGTAGGCTTATCAAAAGCCGAATGTAGGGGTTAAGAGATTTTTTAATATTGATTCAAATTAAAAATGTATATATATACGTATGTTGGTCCGTCGCCATAACTTACTTGTCTGAAGCATTTTTGTTCTAGCTGAATCGGACGATATTATTTTTGTATGTTTGAAAGGCTTCTTCATCCATCAAAGCATTGTTCTTGAACCTTGGATCTACTATTTAGGATGGAAACAGATAAAATAATATTCTACCGTTAAAGTAATGTTTTTATAAACTTTAAATATATAAAGCGGCGAAGGTTTAATGTTAAGAATCGGTTTTGGGTACCGAAAAGGAAGTATTGGGTACCGAAACATTTTTGAAGTATTTCGGTACCGGCAATTCAGCACATCACTAAATAAAACGTATTCCTGAGTTAAATAAGTGTATTTCCATTTTGACCGCTTTTCCATACACAACAGCGACTGGGGAGCGATCGTTTAGTACACTTCGTAGAGTAAAAACTAGGGCTTTCGATTTCTGCTCGCACATTTTCGAGCATTTCGATACCCGGGAAATCGAGTTCTCGACACAATCTCGGTATCGCCATTCTCACGAGCAATTTCGAGTAGTTACCGAGACATATGTACGTATGCAAGAGCATATCGAACGTATTAAAAACAAAATCAGAAAAAAATGTATGTGTAAATGCTGAATATTCTATTGTCAAAAAAACAAACGTTCCCTCCTAGCATTTGGAAGATATAGAAAATCACCTTGCTGAGTCTTCTTCCATCACCATTGATAATTAAAAACTGATTAATCGTTTCGACGATTAAAAAAATACTCGAAAATTACTCACCCTTACGCTTGCAAATTGAATTATTGAAAATGTAAAAACAAAATGCAGGGCAATCACAAATTGATCATACTGGGGATAGAAAGCTGATCGTTTCCTTTCCTATTAAAAAAAAGAACATTTGTTTCAGCTGCCTGTGCTTTTAATGGCATAATTTTTCAAAATTTGTTGTCAAACTTTAACAATAACAGTCGAGTCGTGGTGCGAACTGAGAGGGATAGGAAATTGCAATAGATGTATGCATGATACAATAATTTTTAGAAGGTAGTTTCACTTCTTCTTCTTATCCGCCATGTTAGCTATCTGACAGAAAACGTGTTTCGTATTTTTTGTTGTACCAACTTTTTCAAAAAAAAAATCCAGCTTTTGACGTTGGAAAAGTAAAACAAAGAAAAGCCAAACATATAAGTAGAGAAATTTTCGAATATTTTGTAATAATTTTCTTCATAAAAAATTAACTGCTGCTTTCATGGATATAGCAACACACGGAATGGATGTAAGGACACAGCTATAAGAGCCACCGCACACTACAGACTTTAACGGCCGCCTATTTAAATGATAGGGCTCGCTTGAAATATGTACATGAAGATGTATGGAGGTGCGCACATTACACCAGCTTAATCGCTCTGACCAATAAGTTGTGGTGCAATGGAAAGACTAGCGAGCACATTTAAATTGGCGGCCGATAAAGTCCGTGGTGTGCGATGGATCTAATCCATTATAAACAAGAAATATTGCTGTTATATTTTCATTTTTATGATTTTTATTCATGTGATTAGCAGTGGCAAAAATGTATGTATAAAATACGTATATTTATATTAAAAATTAAGTGATCAGTTATGAAACATATAAATATTTACACGTTCTGTTAAAAAATATCTAAAATAACAAGCGATAATCCCCAAGTTCTATATCGTAGCACTGGCCACATTGCGTGTTTGTCACAGACACGGTTTATGTCAAAAATTTTGAAGTGAAACTACCTTCTAAAAATTATTGTATCATGATATGTATGTATAAAGGGCTGACTATAATATGAATAAGCTGCAGTAACTGACTGTCAGAAAATGAACGAAAAGTCTGTCAAATGCATAAGCAACGTAGTGTAGACTTTTAGGTGGCTATATTTTACTTACATGTGTTCAGTGTTTCCAAATTTTTTTATTTTTCACCCAAAATCGCCAGAAAAAGTTACCAAATTCAACAAAAAATTAACAAAATTATTTTAAACTAAACTAAAATTTCGGAGCACTTTAAAATCCACATTTCTTCAGTTATGACCAAAGCACATAGATAACAAGAAGGGACAACGCGAAAGTGAGTAACTGGGGCTTGCCTTCTCTTTTCATCCAATTAAAAAATGTACTAGAGCAAAAGAGAAAGCACGCCCCTGTTACTCACTTCCGCTCCAATTATAACGAGTTGTCCCTTCCTGTTATTTACTTTCTTTGTTATGACCAAATACACACATACATATTTATGTCAAAAAGTGGCCGAAAAATTCAATGCTTGAAAGCAATCCTGAAAGCTTTCGACTCAGACATAGACAAAGGGAAGTCCCCTACTGAATGCCGTAGCCTTTTGAACATACATACATATTTACATAGAAATCTACTCATTTGGTTGCCGGGTTACGCCGGAATATTGATAGCCATTGCAAAGCTAACGAACTGTCAAGGAAAGGTAGGACCATCCACAACCCTCTGTTGTAGATCACACAATTATAGTAACCTAGGACCGCCGAAAAACTGTTCGCCTTAAGAAACTTTCAGGATTACCTGGTATTTCTGTAAAAGGAAACGCTTACGGCCCACTTCCTAAAGTGGAACAAGAACTTGTTTTGACCTATGTTACATGTAGGATTGAATCGAAAAAGTTACCAAGTGGAAAAATAAGTTACCAAAACCAAATATGATAAACAAAGAAAAAAATTACCAATTTCGGTAAAAAATTACCAAAGCGGCAACACTGCATGTGTTACATATGTACATACATACATACGAGTACAAACAGCTGATTCCGTACGGAAGGTGCGACCAGTACACGGTTGCCATTTCCAATTTAATTTTCGGACCAAAAAATGGACCAAATGGTAAAAGATGGACCAATTTCTATATGCTAATTCAGTTTTTATAACGATTTTTTTATTTTGCATCCAAAGTGAATTACAATTGTATATTATTAACATTATATTATTTAAAGTTTTAAATTATAATATGTTTCTTAATTTCGTCTTTATTAATGCTAAATCAAAAAATTTGCGCTCAGCTGCTGCGAAACTATGAGGCAGACTAAAAATGTTATGAACTAAATCACACAATTCTCCAAAGGCCGCTTTACCCAAGCCATTTTTAATCAAACTTACTTGATCCCAAAAACATTCTATATTGGTACAGTTTTTGAAGTTACCTTCACTCAGCCTCAATTTGCGAAATTGAAATTCAGTTATGGTTGCATCATTTACCAATGCAGGGAATTGCTTGAGTAGCAGCAAAATTGATACATCAGTATCAGAAAGAACTTCATGTGGTGTAATATCCTTTCGATTGAAATCGAATATCATTTACATGTGCTAAATGCTATGATTAAAGTTTTGCTACCTTTCCAGATTTTTCCCAGCCACTTTAATATTGGTCACCGAGTAATTGAAATTAGCCAGAAACCGCGATATTTGACAGATGATTAGCCACGCCATATTTGAAGAACGATGGCAAAGAGAGTTCACACTTTTAGCAGGTGTTGCCAATCGGGCCTATGCTGAATATCGTCATCGTCATCGTCGACGATCATCAACGCATCAGTAACGTACGTTTGAAACATCGATAATATCGGTTCAAAATTCGATGTTTGCCATCGATGTTTACAATTTCCTAAAATCGCTAAATTCACTATACATCGATGCCAGTTTCAGCGATGTTTTAACATCGACTTATGCTCCCAAAATTTTTTGATTGGCCATGCATTTTATTACTTATTCTTTTGAGGAACATTCAGAAATTCCGAGTTTACTCTTATCTTTCGATACTAAAAATGCTTACTTACTCATTAAACAAGGACCGGGATCCCGTTGAAATTTCACCGAAATTGGGCCCTGGAACTTTAGGCTCATCGAACTTACGACTCACAGTGTTTCGACTATATGGAGGCAGATAGAAAAAAGTCATGGTGACAGTTGATAAAAAACACCAGCTGGACTTAGAGAGGGAAAAGTAAAAGTCACAAATACCACATTTCACATTATTTACTCACTCCCCTTCTTCACGAACGAAACATTTCCAAAGAAATACGGGAATCGGCGCGATACCGAGTAATCAGTTAAGTTGCCTTTGGCGATTAACCCGTTAAAGAAAATGTTTCTTTTTCAACCATAATCCATTATTTAAATATCGTGGAATATTTAGGTGAAGGTATTTATCATTTATTTGGTACTTTCCTATTTTCTTACTAAAAAATTTGCTTTGAAATGTAGATGCTAAAGATTATTAGTAAAAAAAGTGTGAGTACCGGTCCGTCAGGTCTTGAAATTAGACAAATGTTTTAGAGAATATAATGTAATTTTAGAATATATAATTTGATCTTTGTGCGCGACTTTGCAAATATATGTAATTTTTAATTTTCAGCCTCTTTTTGCATAATTTCGCGAAAAGAATTTTTCGAACAATGAAAAAATCTTACCAAATATTGGAAAAAAGCAAGTATTTACACCTACACAAGTCAATTTATAGTATAACCTTTGTTTTCTGAGATTGAAAAGCAGGAAACAAAAATTTACCAAAATTCCATCACATTTAACGACTGGGCCCACATTTTTTGTGATTTTTGGACGTTATAGTGATCCCATCTTCCCCATATTTCCTATTAAGGTTTTTCTAATAAAAAAGTGAGCACAAACTAAATTTCATCGAAATAGGATGAAATTTAATGTTTCCGCCCACAAGAGTAGAAGGCGTGGCAATCATTCCATCTTTACCAAATTTCATAATTCCCTATTTCTAAGTAAACCTAGAGCACATGTCAAGTTTCAGTGAAATTGCTGCAGGTTTACTATTATTTCCACCTGCCTCCATATAGTCGAAACACTGTGTGACGGCATGCATTTCTATTCTATTTATAGGAAGGGTAAAGGAGTGGTAAATAATTACAGGGAAATACATCCATATGTAAGTATATTTCTAATTGAATTACAGATAGTTTGAATTGAAAAGTATTAAATTTTCCTTTTAATATATCGATATATCGATGTTTTTCTGGCGATGTATTTTAGCATCGATATTAATTTTTCCGATGCACCGAAACATCGATGTATCGATGTTACACCCCAAAATTTGCATCCCTAGGCTGACGATGACCGTATGGTCACTTTTAAATACTGACGATTACGATATTCAACATATTCATCAATTAAAGAGAAAAATTAAAAACGCGGAACTATTGCATGAAGTGAAAGGGTGATAATAATCTAACTAAAGGCTTGTGAAATGGACCATTTTAAAAAGAATTGGACCAATGGACCAAATGCAAAGAAATTTGGTCCATTTGGACCAAAACGGCAACCGTGGACCAGTATCGCTCTTTCCTAAAGCAAATGACGTTTGACAAAACTTGATGTTAAGTACATTATAGTTTCAGAATAGGATTTATGTGTATTCGCACGTTTGCATACGCTTGCTTATGCATATTATAGTCAGCCCTTAAGTCAATGGTGGGCAAATGCGGCTCTTTGAGCCAAATGCGGCTCTTTGCTTAGCAAAGTGCGGCACTTTTTACTTTATCTTTGCTTAGAACACTTTGGTTCTTTTTACTTTTTAAAATACATATTTCTTTGCTGGATATTCTTTTCCATAGTGTTGTTTTTTTATTTTATGCTTTTTATGTACACATGAGATCGAACATTACCCGCAAATGGATAATGAATATTTGCAAAACTTGAATTTGTCTCTACAAGGAGAAAATAAAAATGTTTTTGATTTTTCGCAAATTATCTAAAGCTTTGAAGCTAAACTACGTCTTTTTATTCATGATATCAAAAAAAGAATATTTCATTTTCCATGGCTAGAAAAAAATATTGCAGATTTTGAAAAAATATTGCCGAGTAGAGAGGAAGAATCGCGACCTGAAGACGCAGTTGTCAATTTTGGTGGGCAGACAACACCGCAACTGGGCAGAGAAGTTGCCGGCAATACGCTTCGCCATGAATACGACACGCTGTCAAAGTACCGGGTATACTGCCGCATACCTCACATTTGGGCGTGAGTTAAGAACGATCGACGACGTCCAGCATGATTTGAGAGCTATCATCCATTCAGAGAACTTCATTGCAGAAATCACACCGTATCTAAGCACTCTCGCGGAGGTGTTCCAAGCTGCGAGAGAATGCGAATGCAAACAGCAAGATGCTAATAAAGGCATCACCAATCCACAACGACGTGACCAAGAGGGACTAGAGATTGGTTCCAAGGTCCTTGTGACCACGCATGTTTTGAGTAATGCTGCCAAGGGTGTAACATCGAAATTTATTCCACGACGAGATGGGCCCTATATCATTATTGGCAAAGAAGGTGCGACTTCCTACGTGATTGCTCATGAGGACAACCTCCAATATCCATTGGGCGCATACCATGCGTCATCACTGACACCATATCGCAGTTCCCGCGATGTTCCTGAGGGTCCCATTAACATGATACGGTGCCGAGGACGTCCCCGGAAGAAATCTTAGGATACTTCATCGGGTCGATTTCAGAATCCTAGGGGGAGACTGTAACGACCGTCATTCATATGTATATTCATTGCTTGTATTTTATTTCATTTAATAGCATACTGTTCAATGTTTTACGTCTAAACTCTTTGTAATGTCATGTAAAATGCAACTCTGTTTAGTTTGTAAGAAAGCTCTAAAATGCATCACTGACGATCAGCATCGTCATGATCGCCTATATATACTCGTGCTAGCATTGTAAAACACGACTTCTCGTCTTAGCGTCGATTGAGTTGGTTCGTCCAATATTGCTTCGGACAACTAACTTCAATAAAGACAATTTTAGTATACACATTAGCTAACGCGTTTTCATTCGTTCACGTATACCTTTAACTCCCTCTCTGTTTGCGACTCTCGTCCGGATTATCGGGCAGGTCCATCAAGAGGCGTAGTCGCGGTCACTACAAAAATTAAGGAATTGGTGTGACGGGCCAATCCTATGACATTTCATTTAAGGAACGGCAAGTCATACTCTTCAAACTTAAATAGCTTTAAAACTGAAATGTGTAAAAGAGAAAGCCACACATTGAAAATAAAAAATGTTAATTAATTACCATAGAACAAACATTGGGTCAGGTATGTATTTACATGAATTTCTTTAGTATTAAGTTTTAAAAAAATATAAATAGAGGTGGTAACCTTCATTCGTTATTTCTGTTTAAAAGCTATTTCAGTCCTTTTTCATATTATACCAAATTTGTTTAATTTGGATAGGCGGTTTCTTTATTATCCGGATAGGACGTTTATTTCGGAATAAAAAATATTAGGCCAAATTTAACTAAAAAAAAACTAACTGTTATTTTCGGTCCCTGGAATATTGTCAACTGCACAGACGTATATCTAACCAGTCACAGAAGAAATCATTAAAAATGAGTTACAAAAACTAAAATCGAAAACCGCTGATGACGTGACAAGTTCCGAAACAACCAAAAGAATAAGAATGAAGAATTCTTTCGAAAAAAGCGGCGTTTAAACAACGATTGTGCCATGATGCTAGATTGTGAAGATGAAAGTCAGGAGGATACATCCGACATTTGCAGCCTCGATGAAATTCTCAAAAAGTAATTATTGCACCGCAATAAAAATAAATAAATATAACTGAAAGTCCTCTCAACTGGTGCAGTGTCAATCGAAAAGAATTTTGCCAAGTTTCAAGTTTGTCGCATCGAGCGAGTAGTTATATAATGGCACAGGTTTGATTTACGACCCTTCAAAAGTTTTTATTAAGTAGAATGTTACAATTTTTAAATTCAAGTACTAAAAAAACATTCAGTCTTATCATGAGTTTAATTTTCCCCGAACCGATTCACTTTTCACTTTTAGTTTTCATGTACATATTTACTATGGGCGGAATACAAACTTTCGGGTGAATTTTTATTCGGGCAAAACTCAGGATAAGGCAGATTATTAAAAATCATTAACCTTTCCATTTTTTATTTACATAAATCACCTAATTGCCCACCTAAATTATTTCTTAAAAATACATGATATCCGCATTCGCATCCGCATCCGCTGGTGTTAGCTTTTAAATATCCGCATCCGCATTCGCATCCGCGGATGTCTAAAATTCCACATTCGCAACATCCCTAGTTGAAACTCATATGTTGCTAGTTGCGTTGTCATCAATGTTATAGGGAATTTACATGAGGGTATTTTGCGTTCAACATTTGCATTCAACGCCCCCTTTTACAATAGTCCGAAATTTTTTTCAAGAGTATGCAATTGATTTCATATATAGCCATACCAAGTTCCAGTATTCTACCGTTAACACTTCGAGAGATATGCAGTATGAAAAATTTGGTTTGTATTGGAGGTGGTACACCATACAGTTTCGATTATAAAAAGCGGTAAAATGTGATTTTGTATTTCGAAACTGTACGGTGGAAAGTGTGTTCTAATATCTATTTGATACATAAAAAATGATCACGGCTGTACTTTTTGCTGATATATTACATACATATGTTCCATTTAGTTAAACAATATAAGAATATTTTAGTATGTGCCACAAAAACGTAATTTTCTATAAAAAATCATCTCTGTCTCTTTCCCGGTAAAAAAGTTTGAGAGAAAAAAATACACTTTTTGAGAAATTAAATTAAACAAAATTTTGCACTTTTTGTTTATTGTTAAATAAAAAATTTAAAGTAATGCAAATCAATAATTATATCATTCTATCTTGAAGTGACAAGAATTACTGACATTTGAGTAAAAACATTGTTGGAATCTATTAAATTTTGACAAAGTTATGGGCATTTTAAAAAAAAATTCCACTGTCAATTCGAATAATCGATTTTTGCCTGAAAAACAAAATCGCGTTTAATTCGGCCGAAAAAATTTTCCGAGCCAAAGGAAAAAATACGTGTCTCATTATTTGGACCAACAGACAATGTATTTGAGTTTGGTCGAAATTAAAAATCATGCTCGTACCTGACCGGTTGTCTGGAAATGGAAAGCATCTATTATTATTATATTTTGCCTGTATCCGTTGTTTCTGATTGTCGCAAAAAACTTGCCTCTTGACGAATTTGCCCCTTGATATGGTGGTTGCTCAAAGCTATATTCGAAATTGCATGAAAGTTAGAAAACAGGATCCTATAAGCTTATCCAGGCAAAAAGCTACCTACGTACAAAATGTTAATCAAATCGGACCATTGACACGATTTTTCGAATAGATCGGTTTCTGGTCCACTTCGCGGAAAAAATGATCCTATATTCTAATCTAGGCAAAAAGCTACCTACATACCAAATTTTAAGCAAATCTGACCATAAATACGATTTTTTCGAATAGATCGTTCCCTGGTCCACTTCTCGGAAAACAAGGATCCTATATGCTAACCTAGGTAAAAAGTTACCTACATACCAAGTTTTAAGAAAATCGGAGCATAATAAGATTTTTTCGAATAGATCGGTCCCTGGTCCACCTCCCGGAAAAAGGTAAATTTTTTGCCTAAAACATGGTGGTTGCTGAAAGCTATTTATATGCAAAATTTCATGCAAATCGGACCAGCCGTTCGCGAGATTACCTGTTACAAAAAAGGGACTTCTCTTTATATAATTAGAATAGATATCAAAATATTAACCATATAAAGGAGATTGCATTGTTCAACTTTGCATTCTACTTTTGGCTGAACGGCCTTTCCACTAATCGCTTTCAACAAAGTTGGTCGCCAGCCATCATTTAGACATTCAACCTAAATATATCACTGAGCACCCGAAATGTGTAGTTATGCAGTAATTTTCTTTTTTAATTTCCAAGGTTTTTCATTTTAAATATTTTTCGTTAAGTTTTTATTTAAGTACTATGTATCATATTCCATAAACCATTTAAACTCAAATTCCTAACTGTGCTGCAAACTTGATAGAACTCTAAAAACTGTCTTCAAATTTCAAACTTTTTAATGAGAGATTTTTTATAAATATTTTGAGTATTCTGTTTTGTAGCCCATCAAATTTTATTGTAATAAAGTGTAATCTTGCATCTTAAACGAAAATATTTAAATAGGAGGATACCTTCAAGAGCTTGCGTAAAAAGAGTTATAAAAAATCAGCGCGATTAATTATACTAAAGTTTAATGGGCTATAGAACTGCATACTTATAACTAAACTCTGATTTCAAATATTGAAGTTTTTATAACAGTTTCTAGAATTCTACAAAATTTCCAACAGTGAAACGTGAATTTATATGTTTATGTTATAATACTTATGAGTCATTCTTAAATAAAAATATTTACCATGAAAACCCTTGTGAATATTTAAAATTCTGTATATTCTTAATTCGATGCCGGGAGTCTGTGTATTACCTTTCAATACATTTAATACAATTTAACGCTGAGTTATCACTAAAAAGCATTCAATATATCATCGTTTTTCTCATTTTTCACACGACTTAGTTTAGATTTTCAATTATAATTAACACGGAAATACACGTTATACGTAACAAATATAAATAATTTTTAAGAATAACGGTTTTAGAAAATATAGGAATAACTGATACTTTATGTTCCTAATTTTAAAGCACAATTTGCCTCAAAAAGTAAATTAGTGCAAAAAACATAGCTATTTAAACATAAAATGAAATTTACAAACTTGTAAGCGTGCTTCTTTAAAGAAAAGGCTCTATACCAGCGATACCCAAAGTGGTCCAGGTGGACCCCCAGGGGTCAACGGAAGACGACGGGGGTCCACGGTGACGTGAAAAAAAATGTGGGGGTCCATAAGTTGTAAATGGGGGTCCACGAAAATTTATCTGCTTTCGACGTAAAGAACCAAAATGGTTGCTTGATAGCCTCTTTATTTAACTTTAATTTTTTTGAGTGGTGTATAGTGCTCTTGACGCACTGCTGCACTTACCGTCACTTTGTGTTTTCATACGTGGGGAAGCCTTAAAGGCCACCTGTAGACTAAAAAGAACTGGATTCTGGTATGACAATGAGTGGGGCGCGGCGAAAATTGCTCGCTTCAGAGATTTAAGCACTTATGTCTTTTCAATGCTACAGGATAGTACGCCACCATTACCTTTGTTGAATAGATTCTATAATGTTGAGCTCCCTGAGACTGAATGCTGGTTTAATTCCATCGCTGAGACCGAACTCTCACATTGTCCAATCTTCACTGATGGCTCCAAAACTAACTCTGGGTCATGATCTGGGGTCTTTTTCGAGGTTAATGGAGATAAGCTTCACTTTTCTGTAGGGGAATATGCTTCGGTCTTCCAGGCTGAGGTAATTGAAATACTCAAAGCCATGGACTACTTGGTGGAACATAGGTGGAGGGGAAGGAGTTTACGTGACTGCAGTGACAACCAAGCTGCACTTAAGGCATTGACCATCCCTCTATTTAAGTTCTTCCAAACTAGTTCGGTAATGCAAGTCTCGACTAAAATATGATGGTGAACATAACGAGGTTGTTTTACTCTCGGTGCCCGGTCACTCTGGAGTATCTGGTTATGAGACATCTGATCATTTGGCCAGAGTTGGCTCAGACCAGACATTCCTCGGTCCGCAACCAGTTTTAGCACTCCCACCTTCGGCAATCGAAGCCACCAGCAGAAACTGGGTGAATACTTTGCTCAGAAATGACTGAGAGGCATCGAGGGGATGCAGGTGGGCAAAACTCATGCTGCCTTCAATCTCACAAGGTCTATTTAATTTTTTGCTCTCACTAAGCAGACGACACTGCAGACAACTTGCTGGACTTCTGACTGGTCACTTCACTTGACACAAACACCTGACTGTGATAGGCGTAAATGAAAAGTCCATTTGCCCATCTTGCCTTGAAGAAGATGGGATGGTGGAACACTTTTTGTGCCTCTTGCTTGCTTGGTTATTTGTCATCGATTTTTTTAAACTCGTACTTTTCTCTCAAGGCGAATTAATATAAAGTGATAGCAGGAGTACAAAAACAAAAATTTACATGTATTTTGTTTTTGCTTTGGCGGCATAAACTGTCAAAATCTGTAAGAGTGTGTGTAGAAATTCAAACAAAATTTTTCAATTTGATATCAGAAGCCATGCGGCGAAACACATACACAAAATCAGTTGAGCTAGTAACACCACCTTATATAAATTCGCCTTGTTTTCTCTATTGTCAGGTTCTGAATTAAAAGTTTGGCGTAAAAAGCTTAGCCGTTTTGATGTTT
>NW_023460208.1:0-36995 GCF_013731165.1 Rhagoletis pomonella
CTGCGCGCCTTTTCGCCTATCACTATTCTCTTCACTTTCACCGTTTTTATCCTAGTCTCAAAGTATACTTTAATTGAATTTGATTTGCTTAAACTAGTGTCACTATCACTTTGCTATTTAGCAAAATTCACTTTCCGATTATATATAAGAATCGCTATTTGCATTTGAAATCGCGTTAAGCTAATAAAACCGCAGAATTTAAAGAAACTTCCAACACGACCATTATGTACAAATACATGTGGTAAAAAGATAAAAATAATAGTCTTCTCCACCACTTTTTCAAACAGAAAAAAACCACATATGCAAAATTTTACTCTAAAATATTCTGTTGAGAAAAAAAAATGGATCACAACCAGGAAACCCGTTACTTTTACTTGAGGGCTGTCGCGCAATGCAACGAACGCGTTCGGACTTATTTTGGTCAAGTGGGTCTGCACCAGCGTGCCCTCACCAGCTTTTTTGCTTTCATGTGACAGAGCCAAAAATTAACAGCTGTAAATTTAAGTAAAAAAGTAATTAATAAGTAAAAAACAAAACCGACTTCAATTCTCATATAAAAATGTAAGATAATCGTTGAGTTCTTCATGATCAAATGATCTGATGTAAACCCAATAAGTATGGGAACACCCATGAGGTAACACCTTTCCTTTAAGAAAAGAAGTATAGAAATCAGTTAACGTGGCCCAAAGTTATGCGGTAACACACAAAAAAATTATTCCGACGAATTGATAACCTTCTCCTTTTGTGAAGTAGTTTATTGAACAAATATCTATAATATTCAGAAAACAAAGGAACTAATTTTTTGTATTTAAAGATAAAATAAATATACTCCTGATAAAGTGACGTATAAACACACAAAAATGTACACCGCAGGAGTACAGGTACGGTACGCCCCGGCAAATAATGAAGTGGAGGAATCCACTTCACAGTTCCTTCGTTTTATTAATATTATAGATATTTGTTCAATAAAATAATTGAAAAACTATAATTTTAAACGACTTCACAAAAAGGAGAAGGTTATCAGTTCGAAGGAATATTTTTTTTTGTATGTTACCGCATAACTTTGGACCACGTTAACCGATTTCTATAACTCTGCTTTTAAAGGAAAGGTGTTACCTCATGGGTGTTTCCATACTAATTTGGTTTAAATCAGATCATTTGGTCGTGAAGACATCAACGAATATCTTACATTTTAAAAATTACCTTTTTACTTAAATTTACCTCTGTTTATATTTGACTCTGTTACATGAAAGCAAATAAGCCGGTGAGGGCACGCTGGTGCAGACCCACTTGACCAAAATAAGTCCGAACGCGCTCGTTGCATTGCGCGGCAGCCTTCAAGTAAAAGTAACGGTTTTCCAGGTTGCGATCCATTTTTTTTCTCAGCAGAATATTTTAGGGAGTAAAATTTTGCATATGTGGTTTTTTTGTCTGTGTCAAAAAGTGGTGGAGAAGACTATTATATTTGTATTTTTACCAACAATTGTGTAAACCTTTACCATTAAAAATTATTTTTAACTAAATAAAACCTATGCTCTTGAAGAGTTTTTAATAACAATGAAAATGACGGTGGAGTTGTCAAAATCGGTTAATTAGATCGTCTGTAATTGAATTTTGAAGTAAAAAGGACAATCCAAACTAACCTTTCTTCTGGTACGTACAACCGGCTGTCGTGGGAATGAGTTTTAATATGTAGTGCAGGCCGGTGATCCCCACACTACCCCCTTCCTAGATTCTTGAGAATCGACTTGCCATGAAGCGACTGGGTTGGTTGTCTGTTTGGAAACAGCGACTGCTTCTTCGTCCGCAACAATGTACCCTGGTTTGAGACGGTCGATCGACCTTAAAACTTGTTTTCCGTTTATTAAGACTGTAAAGTGTTTGTTGCTTTTAGATACCACCTTATAAGGCCCATCATATGTACGGTGACCATCCTTCCTGTTTTATACGGAACAGTCCTCTTTTTTGACCAATTGTCCTGGTAATTTATTTATTTTATCCGGGACGCCAAATGTTCTGTATTTCATTTAATGTCCTGTATTTGTCCCGTATTCGGTGTTTCGACGCCTTAACAGCTCATTAAAATGGCATGCCTATGAACGAGTTTTAAGTGATGTTGGTATATGAACGTAATTTTCTCCATAAACAGTTATTATTTTCTAATCTAAATGCCTGTGATTCGAATCGTTGAATACTTACAGTAACCTAAATAGAAATCAGGACTCGACATTTTAGTAAGTTTTATCTATTTTTAATTAGTTTATTTGATGTTTATTATTTATTTTATGAAAGTGAAGCTCTTTCCCTAGCAAAAACCATATAATAACAAATTTCCAACTTTATGCAAAAAAACTATAAAAAATAATTCTGCAATGTTTCCCCAAAATTTTGAACTTTTTAATTAGAATCTTTAAAAACAATTTTGTTTGCAGTTTTGTAACTCATCAAAATTGAGTATAATAAAGTGCGAGTGGAAAGTTCTGCTTATTTGCTTCTCTTTCAAAAAAAATGGTCGAACATACTTTGTATGAAAAAAATGCGTAACACCGCCAAAAAAAAAAATTGTAAAAAATTAATGGTAAGCTTTAGCGACTTAAGCTTGCCCTTATACTAAAATTTAACTAATTTTTTTAACAACTTTTACGGAGTAAAAGGATACTGTTGCAGGGCTAATACATCTAGGATCATTGAAGAAGGCTTTAAGATCTGTAAGCTGTTGTGGAAAAAATTTGCAAAATTATTTTTTGTCCCGTATTCAGCTCTCATAAATATGATTCCGTCATAAAAGGCTTAACCCGATCGTTCGGAACGTAGACGTGCGTTGATGAAAACAAGCCTTTATTGATAAATGGAGTACTAGGTGAATGCCATGATGTTTCAACCGGCACAATTTTCTGTAAGTGTTGGCGTAGTCGCTCGACATAGACACAATTTGGCTGCATATTGGTCTTCGTGATAAAAAAAACTCGCCCGGTAATCTTGTTGCTGCACCGAACAAGATTTCAGATGCGGATGCTTTCAAATCCTGCTTTACCGCATTCCGCAGTCCCAAAAGTGTGAGGCCTAAATTGTCTACCCAATCATCTTTTAAAGTCGACAGGATAGCACTTTTGAACGATCTTTCTATTATCCCATTGTTTTGTGGGTGATATGGCGAGGTGCGTTCACGCCGAGTACCTAATGTCAGTGGCATTTTTTGAAACATTTTGGATTGAAACTGAGCCCCTTGTCCCATTACTATCTTCTGATGAGATCCGTATCGTCCGACCCATTCGTTCAAAAATGCCCTGCATACAGTTTCAGCTTGAATGTCAACCAAGCGTATCGCCTCTGGCCATCTTGAAAAGCGGTCGATAAGGGTAAGGCAGTATCGGAAACCGTGATTCAGCGGTAATGGTCCGACAATGTCAACTTCAACGATTTGAAAGCGTTGCCCTGGCATTTCTAGGCGCTGTAGCGGAGACCTCGTGTGGCGTTAAACTTTGCTGCGATTGCAACGGATACATGCACGAACAAATGTCTTGCAGTCTTTTCGCATGTTCACCCAAACGAAGTGCTCAGAGATCATCTTTAGTGTTGCGTTGGCACCAACACGGGCGAGGTCGTGAATATTGTGTAACACTTGCTTACAAATCGATTGCGGCACAACGGGTCGGGCGTTACTCGTTGAAACATCACATAGCAATTGATCGCCGCTACCTTCTACCCTGAAATATTTTAGTTGTAAATAATGTTTTTTCTTACCATCAACGAGAGCTCGAATGCTGGAATCGGATTGCTGCTACTTAGCCATTGTGGTGTAATTAATTGACGTTAGTGAGTTTATACGTGACAGCATATCTGCAGTTTGATTTTCAGAACTTGCTATGTGACGAATGCCCGTTGTAAATTAGCTAATATAGTCCAATTGCCTATTTTGTCGAGGTGAAATTTTGTTGCTGTTTTTGTTGTTGTAGCCGCTACAACTCCGCCCAGATCGGTTTATATCTCAGTCGTTGTCGTCAAGCTCAACTAACGGAAGCAACAGAAGCGTGCAGCCTCAATGGGGTCGGTCCACAGGGACAAAGGCGTTAGCTCTGTCGGGTTTTCGGGGCATACGAAAAGATGTTTCGGGTCGTGGGGTGCCTCCGCATGCCGGACACTGATTTGGCACATCTGCGTCTAATCTGCTCAGGTATGAGTTTAACCTGTTGCAGTAGCCAGAGCGAAGTTGGGCTATTGTGGTTCTAGTCTCCCGAGGTAGATGAAGCTCCGTCTCGTCGATGTCAGTGGTTGTGTGCCTAGAACGGCATTCACAGGTCTGGAGTCTACATAACTCGAGACTGACTCTGTGAATGCCGCTCAGGGCCTGTCGATAAGCTGCGTCCTACTAGTCCCCGGCGACCACACTGGTGCTGCGTAATTTAAAGCCGGCCGGCCTATTGCCGTGTATATTGCCAGCAACTTTTATTTGTATTTGCCCCAAGTACTGCCGCCTAGCGACTTGAGGACCTTGGTGCGGCTCTGTACTTTGTTGACAATAGCGGTTGCGTGCGCTGAGAAGGAGACCATACTGTCGATGATTACTCCCGAGTATTTTGGGGTTATTCACCGTCAAAATTTGTGTATCATCGACGTGAATTCCCAGCGGTAGTCCGACCTCCTTCGTCCAGGTGGTGAGCAAGGACGCAGAGTATTTTGTTAGGGAAAGGGTTAGGCTCCTAGCAGTGAAGAAGCGAGAAAGCTCGGAGAGATACCCGTTTACGTTCGAGCACAAGTCATCAATTCCATTCGGGACAATCGAGACTCCCTCTGGTGGTTGAGGGAGCTTTGAAATATAAAAGTTGAACAGTAGCGGGGAAAGGACACCAGCCTGTGGAACCCCCTGTTTTATTTTTCAAGGTTTGCTCGATTTGTCTCTTAAACATTACTGAAAAGTGTCTGCCAGTTAGATAATTCGCCGTTCACCGTTTGAGCCTCTGGGAGAGAGGAGGCGTCTATGTCTTCTAGCAGCGTGGAATGACTGACGGTATCAAACGCCTTTGACAGGTCCACCGCTACTAGAATAGTTCTCTGGACGGTTGCGGTTAAGGCCAAGTGTTATCTGGGCGTTTATAACGTTAAGTACTATTGTTGTACTGTGCACTTTTACGGAAACCATGCTGATGCTTCGCTGGGGTCAGGTGGTTCGTGAAATACGGGAGTAGCAAGGCCTCTAGTGTCTTTTCTACCGGGAAAAGGAGTGTTATCGGATGATAAGACTCTCCTTATTGGCTGGTTTCCCCGGTTTGAGCAGTGCGACCACTCTCCCCATCTTCCAGATGTCTGGAATGATGAAAGCGGTCATTGACAGATGAGGACCTCCGTTAAGTACGCTACTCACGCAGGACCCAAAATTTTCAGCATCAACACGCATATTCCGTCGGGCCCCATGGCTTTGGAGGCTTTCGCGTTTCCGATGGCTACCTGAACTTCACCGCTAGTGAAAGCAAGAGGGGCACAGGTTGCTGGCAGTTTGTGCAGCCTTCTGGTCACTCGACGCTTGTCTTTGTCCGCCGGAGGATGCAGTATAAATTGCCGGCTAAAATAACTCGCGCATCGCTCCGGGTCCGACGAAGCATGGTCGCCGAAAGATATTTCGATTCTGTCGTCGTGCTTCGTCGAATTGGACAGTGATCTCACGGTTGACCAAAGCTTACTCCCACCAGAGGCGAAGTTACAAGTCTTCAGATACTTTTCCACTTTTTCCGCTTATGTACGTTCACAAGCTGCCGAATCTCCTCGTTGAGATCTCTGATACGGGGATTTCCGGGATCCGCCTGACGAAGGCTGTCACGCTGATCGGTTAGAACAGCCGCTTCAGCAGGGAAGTTTGGACAGGGATCCGTAATGCATCCAGCTGGTACGAAGCGAGCTGCAGCATCAGTGACAACCCGGCGGAACTTACGTTCACCTAGGTGAACGTCGGTTGGTGTGGGGAGGGAAGAGAAGGCGCTTTCAGTAAATGCCGCGAAGCCTTTCCAATCAGCTTTGGTAAAGATGATATACGGTGTTCGAATGGAGTCGTTTCAGGCAAACGCAGCAGAAGTATGTTCAGTTCTAGTCTGGGGTTGGGCTCAATACCCGCCCGGAGATGAAGGATACGGAGCAATCCGGCTGCGAGGTATTGCTCCATGGACGGCTGCCGTGGGAATGATAAATACGTGGTGTGTTCATTTACTGCATTTATTTGTGTGAAATTCATCAAAACAAGGTACGCATAGTGGAAATGTTTTTTGTAAATAACTTTCGAATGAAATAAAAAAGTTAGTTAGCGCTACTTGACTATAATTATTGGCATTAAAACGCGTCTATAGATACCCCTCCCGAATTTTTTAGATTAGTTTTGGGCAGGGTCTTTACTACCAACACTTTTGCATATTTTCACTTTTCAACTGAGCGTGTCAAACGTTTTATTTGTTTTATTTATTTATTTGTTACAGTCATTTGGCCTAAGTATATATTCACCTATATACATTTTTACTATATATTGCAAAATTAAAATATATTAAGAGTAAAATGAAAGCTTAACTAATATAAGTTAACTTTTTACAACTTTTCTTCTAAACCATAACCATAATAAATTCATATTTAAAACTTTGTGCAAAAATTATAAAAATTCTGCAAAATTGCATCTAAATTTTAAATTTTTAATCAGATTTTTTAGATTTTTTTTTGAGTATGCAGTTTTATAGCCCATTAAATTTTAGTAGAATGAAATTTAAGTTTTAAGTTGGTAAAAAATATATATATCCGAAAGATTGTAAAAGTCGGTTAACTACCACGCCCACCAGCCATCCGATTATTGCATTCTAATTCACTCCCGAAACTAACACGCCCACCGAACTCAAACAACAACGGAATACATATTATGTTGTTTAAATTGAACCGTTGTGCGTCTGCTGAAATGGTTGAAATAACCGTATTTCCCATTTCCGCCCACTAGCGGCTACTATTATTAATATTTCGTGTTTTTATGCAAAAGTAGATCTTGCACAAAATTTTTGGTATCTTGGAGGATCGTTACTACGCAGCTGAAGTTTGTATTGCTATTAGTATAAAGTGTACAAAGTATTTTTGACCCAAGAACCCTCCACCGCATTGCCCACAGTGGTCCAATGTGCAAAGCCAGGGTAATTAAATTAAATTTTTTGTTTGTAATTTTTCAATAAAATGTTTATCAAATATGCAAGAATATTGTCTACTTAAGAGTAAATACAACTTTGTTTGAAAAAATTTGGCTACATATAAACATAACGGTATCCAAAAGTCATAGTAAGCAACAGAGTTGTGAAAAACGCAATAAATTTTTTAATGCATGGCATTTTAATGTAAATGCAAAAAGATTAATGCATAATTTTTCGATATTTAATGTAAATGAAAATTTCAATGCGAAAATTCCTAAGAAATAAAGCTAATGATTTTTTTTGGTATTAACATTAAAATGTTTAAATGAATGCTATTGCAATAATTTATTGCATTAAAATTATAACAAGCATTAAAACCCCATTAACTAATTTTATTGTGAAGTAAAAAATCTTTGCTGACGTTGAGGGTAGAATTTTAAGGTCAAAAAAGATAGTGACGGACGTTAAGGCTAGCTTTCACTATGTCAAGTTCAATGGCATTTGTCGTTAAATAGGTAAAATCACATTGTCAAATGGAACTAAAAAACGGTTTATTGATTGATTTAGATTAGAGTCGGTCCTCAGTCGTGTACATGCGCTGCTAAACTGGCTATCTGTCCGTTTTTGGCTCATACTTAATATATGTAATCGGTATGCATCAACAATTAACATAAAAATCTACAAAAGCACTCTGCGTTGCATGCACATTGGCTTTCATTTTCATAAAACATCTAACAATGTTTAGAAGAATACACATAATATAATGAGGCTGAAAAAACTATTAGTAATTATTCCAAGTCCTTCCAAAAGAGGTTATTTACATTTTACTAGAAAAAAAATGTAATGGTTTTTAATAATGCAAACAAGCTAAAGTATTAAATATTTTAGTGCATTTCTAGCATTAGCTTGGATAATTTAATGAAAAAAAAAAATCATTAGCATTACATTTTTCAGAATTAATGCATTGAAATATTCATTTGCATTAAATTTCATAAATTAATGCATTAATTTTTCACATTAACATTATTGGTTTAAATACCATTAATGCATTAAAAAATTAATGAATTTTTCACAACTCTGGTAAGCAATAAGTGAAAAATGAAATTGTGCGGGCAACGAAAACAGAGCATTTTTAAGGCACTTGTTTAACTTCATTTCTTTCTCCGTCATTGTTTTAAGTAATTCAGGAAATGTAAAAATTATTACCGAAGTGGACGCACATATTTTTTTGGAGCTGATAAAGTTTTAATCTTTTTGGTGAGTACCAAATTATTATTATACCCGAGCGCACTTGTGCACAAGGGTATTATAACTTTGTTCACATAACGGTTGTTTGTAACAGGTAAAACGAATCGAGATAGATATAGGCAAATGTATACATAAATGATCAGGATGAAAAGAGAAATCGATTAAGCGGTGACTGTCTGTCCGTCTGTCCGTCCGTCCGTCCGTCCGTCTGTGCACACGATAACTCGAGTAAAAATTAAGATATCTTAACGAAACTTGGTACGTGTACTTCTTTCGGGCGTAGGACGGATGGTATTGAAAATGGGCAAAATCGCACAATAACCACGCCTACCTCCCATATAACGGTAATTTTCAGAAATACGAAAACTGCGATATTTTAGTAACTACTGAAGATTATTCACTCAAAATTAATATTTGCAATAACTTTTAGACGAAAAATAAGAATATTATAAATTTTTGAAAAATGGGCGTAGCCACGCCCACTTATGGTTACATGTGTATATCTTGGCAACCGCTGCACCGATTTCTTCCAAACTTGGCACAGTTATTGGCCTTGGTACAGGATACCAAATGGCCGAAAATTTAAAAAATCGGACAATAACCACGCCCACATCCCATATAACGGTAATTTGGAGAAATACGAAATCTTCGATAAATCAGTAAATATTAAAGCTAATTTATTCAAAATTGATGCTTGCAACAATTCTTTACCAGGAAATACGCTTATCATAACATTTTGGAAAATGGGCGTGGCACCGCCCACTTATGATCACATATATGTATCTCGGTAACCGTGCCACCAATTTGTACCAAACTCGGTATGGTTATTGTACTTGCCACGTTGATTATTATTGAAATCGGACTAAAATAACGGCCGATTCTCATATAACGGTAAATTTTAGAAATGCTTGAAGCGTCAATATTTCGAAATTTAAGGACGCTAATTTATTCAAAATTGATACACCCCGGCTTACCATGTAGCGGTAGCTTTCGGAAAGGTGAAAAGCCATATATGTAATACTTGCGCCGGGTATTTAATGTTCGGCCCCGCCCGAACTTAGACTTTCTTACTTGTTTTTTTTTGTTTTTGTAGAAGACATCTTTCTCATATATGGCGGAATATAGATCACTTACTATACTTATTCTCTCAATTGATGTATATACTAATAGAATCCACACAAAAATTCTGCGGCTAGCTGCGGCACCCATACATTTGTTTCCAATTTTCAAAATGACTCCTCAAACTTCAAGACAGGAAATTTTTGATTTTTGGCTGTCGACCCCTAAAAATGAAAGACTTGATGGTATAATGGATTTTGTACCAGGGAATATCAGTTTACGATGTAGTGATAGAATCAAATTTGTTAAATTAAAATCATACGTGCGAAGTTAATTCAGAATTTGGACCTAAAGTGGACAAAAGTTTTCCGAAAAAGAGCGGTTTGTTACTGCAAATAAAGAAAATTGGTGGTGCAAATTCGATTTAATTCGAATTTTTTCGAATTTTCCAAAAATTTGTTTAATTGAAACTTCTTAGTCGAGTTCGGAGATGTTTGCGTTAAATATTTAACACCAAGTCACAAAATCTGTATCGTTCGTTCAATTAAAAAAAAAATGAGGTGTCAAATTCAAATAATCGCTTCCGCAGATGTTTACGTTAAATATTTAACACCAAGTCATAAAATCTGTATCGTTCGTTCGATTTTCAAAAAGGAGGTAGGTGTTAAATGAAAGGGCTTGCCCTGTAGATGTGTAATATGGTTTTAGTTTTGTGCCATATGTAAGAAAATCAAAATCAAATTATTTAATAAGTTAAATAAATTACCCCAATATAGGTATCAATCGATGGTTTTGAATATGCTTTACTTTTTACTTGTATTTAGGAGGGGTGCCACCTGTTTGAAACGTCGAATATAGTTAAAAGGTGTTGAGCTTAAAATACTATGCAACAATTAAAATATTTTTGAGGTGCTTGAAGAGAGTGGCCACCTGTCTAAAAAGTTAAACTCAAATTACACTGTGGGACAGCCGAAACCAGCCCGGACTTTGTTAACATTCTCTGGAAGTATACCCATCCAGTAATAAAACACCCGGTGGATTTGCAAAAGTTTGAAATCAATCCCATACTCATGGAGAAAAATTGGGGGTTATAGAAAAATGGGGCGAGGTGCCTTCCCAGCATACTTAATAATTCTACCATACATAAAGAATTCTTCGGCACGTTTGTTTGTGTGTGGACTCCTCCTAAATGACCGAAACGATTTTGATGACATTTGTTTTTGTTTTTGATTGGGTCCATGTATAAACATCGTATTTATTATCCCATTTGGCTCATATTCGAGATATAAATATATTGGTAACTGAAGGGGCAATACTATTGCAAAAAACGGGGTGCAAGCTGGTGCTGGAGTCGAGTTATTCATATATAAATACGCCACAAGAAGATTTTGCAATCCCTTTTTGAAGGCACCGTTCGCTCGATTTCAATGAAGCATACACCGATTTAAAGGATATAACCTCCTCTAATCCAGAAATGTAAATCCCGATACATAGGCGTGGCATCTGACATAGACTAAAATGTGAAAACAGCTATATCTCCAAAACCAATTATCCTGGGGAACTGAAACTTAGCACAGATGCATAGATTGTAAATACCCTACTTACCGTGAAAAATGGTAGGTACTAGGAAAGTAGGCGTAGCACTTCCCATACAAACTGAACTTCTCATATCGCTTTTCTCTGGAACCACTTATGCTAACGTCCTGAAATTTCACACAGCAACATATCTTGTCAATACCTACGGTGACCATAAATATGGATTCAAAATGAAGGACAATTTTTCAAAAATATGCCTACATATATTTACGTAGTATAAAAATATCAAAAGAGTATTTATGATTCTAAATTCTTAATACATTTTAAACTTTAAATATGAATCACGTTTTCTTCATCGATATTAATCTTTTTTACATGAATATTTATAAAAGTATAGTAAAACATATTATAATTAAAATAGTTTACACGAAAAGTGAAAATCTTTAAAAGATTATTTTATAGGCAAATTTTGAGTCGTTCAAAACGAAAACAGTACCCTTTTTTTGTTTTTTTGGTACTTTTCGCAGTTATTTGTCAAAAATCGAGGTCATGAATCGACGTAAACGACGAGTTACAAAGTGCCGTTTACAAAAATATATAATTTGTGCAGATTGCGCTCCATAGCATTTACATTTCTAATCCGATTTTCATTATCTTTGGCTAAAAATTTACTGTAGTGATATATCTTCTTTAAGGAATTTTTAAAATAATTAAAACAAATAATCAAATGAAACTGCGAATTTGATTGAAAATCTCACTTTTTTCGACTTTGACGACAAAATGCAAATGGTCGCCTGTAGCACTAATAATTTTCATTGAAGTCGCCACAAGTTATATATTTTGGAACATCAATACCCTTTGAGCTGTAAGTCGCTTACGTTGATTGGGAGATTTTTTCATGAGATATTAAAGAAAAGCTACGAAAAGTACAAAAAAAAAAACACTTTTTTTTAAAAATCCATCCATTGTCCGATAATTTTAAAATAACGAATAAAATGCGGGACAAATGCAGGACACTTGGAAAAAACCAGTACATTTTCAGGTTTTTCAGGTTTGAAAAACTACGCAGGACCGACCTTTGAAAAACAGTACGGTCCTGCAAAAAACAGAACGGATGGTCACCGTATCAATACCACACATACGGCGAAAAGTGGTAGATTTTGGAAAAGGGGCGTGGCACCGCCCATACAAGCTGGATTTTCTCATACCCTTATGCTAACGTCCTGAAATTTGACACAGCTATTTATGATATCAATAACGTACTCATGGCGAAAAATGCTAGATTTTGGAAAAGGGGCACGGCACCGCCCATACATACTGAAATTCTCGTCCTGAAATTCGACACAGAAACATATGTTGTCAATGCCGTACTTACGGTGAAAAGTGGTAGATTTTGGAAAAGGGGACGTGGCACCGCCCATAAAAACTGAAATTCTCATATCGCTTATCTCTGGAGCCACTTATGCTAACGTCCGGAAATTTGACACAGCTATTTATGATATCAATAGGTCCATTCTTTTGCAACCTTTTGCTACACTCGCTTTAATGGAAATACACGCAAAGCAACAACACAAACTTGGCTATTTATCCGAGTTCAGCCAGGTCGGTTAATAAATACGCGACCTGAAGAGTAGTGTTGTTAAGTGAAAAAACTGCCCTATTGTGAATTGTTAATGGGAAAGTGGAGAAGGAAATTTTTGTTTTCGTGTATACATGATTTATATTCTAAATAAGCATATACATATATTACAGAAATACCTCGCATAATTACTAATTCTATTGTTTTTTGTGTCTAAATTCCGTTGAACTAATGGCATGTTTCTTGCCAGCTACCAGCAGGGTTGCTTAAGTAGCTAAAAGGAAATTTTAACCGAGTTGAGCGTTCTTTTGTGGCTCGCTTAAAAAAAATGCAACTAATAACGTACTTCCCTGCAAAAATCGTTGGACCATGCAGTCTATTTGTGTTATATTGGAGTACTTACAAAAGTGTTCCTCTGGCATGCTGTAGCGGACCAACTCGTGTCTCTGCGCCACCTTATTGTTATTGTTACCCGATCACTGCTCGTGTTTTAACGAAATGTGATTGAAATTGAGCATTTGAGATGTTCGCTGTTAGTTGTTAGCTCCCAGCATGTTCGTGTTCGAATGCCGTCAGAGGCAACATGTAATTTTATGTGTTTGTTTTTGGTTTTTATTGATTTCGAAAAAGCATCTGAGAAGTGAAGAACAAAAGCGTGTTCAAACGAAAAAATATAACAACAATGCCATTGTTAATATGTTGGAACAGTTTTGTGCTTCTCTGATGCAATGCAGGGATGGAGTATATGGTCCTGCCCTAGGACATCGCAATGTTTATGAGGTGGGTTTTGTCAAAGGCTGAGGTGAACTCAGCCGATCCAAAGTCCAGCGAAGGTCCCACTAACCCCCACCAAATAAAACACTATTTTCGTGTATTTACTTCGAACACACACACACACACACACGGCGCTACGACTGAAGTGCTTAGCAACCTTATGTTCAAAGAGAGGGAGAGATGACGTTTGTTGTGGTCGTGCGGTCGGGTCGGAGCGGATGACGGCAAGAGCGCTAGCAGCACGGCGGATGACTCTCAGGAGCGGCGGAGCAACGGTGAGGATGCTAGCAGCGCGGCGGATGACTCGTAGCAACGGTTGAGCCACGGAGTGAGCGCTAGCATCGCGGCGGGTGATTCTCAGCAACTGTTGAGCAGCGGTGGGAGCGCTAGCAGCACGGCGGGTGGTTCTCAACAACTGTTGGGCAACGGTGGGAGCGCTAGCAGCACGGCAAGTGGGTCTCAACAACTGTTGAGCAACGGTTGAGCACGGCGGGCGATTCTCAACAACTGTTGAGCAACGGTGGGAGCGCTAGCAGCACGGCGGGTGATTCTCAACAACTGTTGAGCAATGGTTGAGCACCGGCGGCGGCACGGCGGGTGATTCTCAACAACTGTTGAGCAACGAGGGCGTCCCGACGGGTGACCTTCGGCAGCGGGTGACTTCTAACAGCAACGGGTTGTTCGTACTGGCACTCGGCATCCGGTGGAGCGAAGCGACCTAGCAAGACTAGCAAGACTCAGGCACTGCCGCTCCCATAATCGCACTCTACACGTGTAGGGGCTGGAACGGGGCGGCGGTGTCGGAGGCTCAACCGGCCGGCGACAAATAAGGATGCCTAAAAAGGCGTGCAATCCCTGGTCAGCGGGTTGAGTCATACTCGGTTTTGGCTTAGCCAGTCGGCGACAATTAGTGGGCCCGAAGGCACACCATTTAGTCGCGATTGGTGATGCCGAGCTTGGCCTGGCTGGCCGGCAAGACATTAGTGCGCAAGAAGAAGAAGAGTGCGTTAAGTCTTTTATACCGGTTGCGCTGGATGCTTGTTGAGAATTCGTCGTGTGCCGTCCCGATTTGTGCAGTGTGGTGAGCGAAGTGGTTGGTGTGTTATTCAGGCATGCTGCTGGTGTGCTGCTAGCAGTGATATTGTGTATATGTACAATGTAATGTAATATGTCTGTACAGTGGATGTACGGTGGAGTATGTATGTACCAGAGCTGTGTAAGTGTGAAATCATTTTCAATTTTAAATCAACAATTTTTTTCTATCCAGTTTTCATTACTTATACTTCGCTTAGGATTGAGGTTTAAAATTTTTGAATTTTCCATTCTCTCAAAGCAGTTATGAATTCACACATCAACATATTCATAGCAAGATTGAAAAAACCAATGCCCAATCAAAAAAAGGTTTAACACTGAATGAGTATTGAAAAGGCTGCAATCTTTTATGTGTGTGCATTCTTTAACTCAGTACCAATCATTAGTTCAAAGCCACCCTGGTAAATAACTTTTTGATAAAAATGAAACTTTTTGACAATTGCTGAATTGTAAAAATTAAAACCGGCGTTACCCAATTTAAGTTTTTTGGTAGAGGGGATTTTATATCATATGTTTGGGATTATATATAAAACAGCTGTATTAACATTTACGTTTTAAATATAATTCATGTTTTATCTTGAAAATGTTTAAAATTTACATTAAATTAGATAACTACTTCGCATAAGCTTTACATTTAGGTTGATAAAATTTTAGTGAAAATATTTTAAAAATCTTAGTGTCTTTAATAAAAAAATAGCTCATCATAAAAATTGTATCGCCGTTCGGCGTCGGCGTAAGTTTGTAGGTCCCTCCCATTTGTGTGACAGCAAAGGCGCACGCTACAAATCGGAGGAGAAGCTCGGCCAAAACTTAGCAAAAGTGTCAAGGCCAAAATATGATTATTATAAATAAATTTAGTTTCAAACAGGTCGCAACCCTCTTCAAACACCTCAAAAGTATTCCCAATATTATTTAGTTGTAAACCCGCATGAGTCCGAAATTAACATTTTTTAGCAGAATTTCCAGCAGAGTGGATGCTAATGAGTTTTGGTTAAATTACAAAACGCTTAAAAAGGTATTAGCCGTCATTTTACGTTTAAAAACTTTAAAACTTTAACACATTACCACCCTATACTCTATATGTGGTTGACGATTGAACTAAATAGTTGTTTATTTGGGTAAGATTAAAATATATTTTACTATTCAATATTGGAGTTGGTGTGAAACAAAAATTAATAATTTATTGTTATGTATGCAAATGAGAACTACAATTCTGAGCTTATTGAGCATCTCTTAGTCAAAAACAAAGGCAATTTTGCTTGATCAAGTTTCGAATCTAAGAAGAAAATGTTTTTAACAAACAAAAGGATAATAATAAAATTTGTAGGATTTAAGATATTGCGTATGGTAGCATGAAACGTCACAATCTTCTTAATTGTCAGGCTGTTGATATGGCTACGAAAAAGTGACAATGGAAACACATAGCTGAAGATTTCATACTTACAGTGGGATAAACTTCAAACCTCTAATATAAATTAGTTAAATTTAGTTATTATTTTTTTTTTTATCAATTTTAAGTTTTCGTTTGGAACAATTTTCATGAACTTATCTATTAGGAGATCTCTTTGGAAAATTACCGTACATCCGATATCTATTGAAATTTTGACACCCTCACTTTTTGGAAAAAGAAGTTCAAGATACAAGTTTATGTGCAAAAAATAAATTAAACAATAAAAGTCTCCTTATATTTATGGAACTTAAAATAGAAAAATTTTTATTTCATTACCCAGACTTTATGAATAGCCTACTCTATAAGTAATAGTAGAAATTCCGTAGTGAGTTCAGTCAAGACGTCATTCAAAAGTTTTGAAGAAAATCACTTTTCTCTTTTGTGAAAATTTGGGACTATCTTATGCGAGTATTGTCGACAAAATGTTAGTCTATGAATGCCTAAAAATTAACGAATAAATGGTTAATCGCGATTAATGATTAAAATTAATTAGGCGATCGCTGTGGTGTAGTGGTTAGAAGTGCGCACTACCATTCCGCAGGGTGAGCGTCCGAGCCCAGTTCCGGCCGACAAAAAAAAGAAAATGTTTTTTGTAATAGTGGTCGGCCCCCGGCAGGAGTCGGCGTAAAACTGTAGGTCCCTTCCCTTAGTGCGACAACATCAAGGCGCATGCCACAATCGGAGGAGTAGCTGGGCCAAACACTAACATATGTCGATGGTCCTCTGCAATAACGGCGCAATTCAAAATTTCAGGTTTAGAAAATTACATAATTTGAAAGCTTACAGTATGACTGCATATAATCCGGAATAATTACGTTCCAAGACATATTATTGCTAAATTACGAAACAAAAAATCTTTAATTGGCTCTACTGAAATATATGAAATTTTTAGTTGTGTCGATATGTAAGCGCCTTTCTATTATTATTAGTAATCATCAACACAATTTCAAATTACATAAACCCAGTCACAGCCCTTTTTTGTATTCAACGCTTCCAGAAATCACATAATACATAAAATAAATAAAAGCTGTTTTGATTAATATTACATAAACTGGAAACTGTTAAAAATAAGTGCGCTTGAGTACATAGATTAGAACCCATTTAGTTCCTAAAATGTCTGTTTGCAACACATAACAATAAAAATGCACATCAAATAGCTAAGAATGATGAAGGAAATCGATTCAGACATGCCTGTTTAACTGGCCGTGCGTTCTCAAAACAAACACATGTTAATTAAGGGGCTATTCAAGTATTATGTAACCAGTGGGACGCGGGGGTCTTGGTTTGCTTATTTTTAATGACAAGGGGCAACATTTCTTCAAATAAGTAAAACATTAATTACATACGCACAAATTTTGCCTGCAATTTCGATCACAATTGAAGACTGCACTTCACTCTCGTTTCGAATTTTCGAAAGCGTTTTTTAAGCTATTTATGGGTTTAACACTTCTTGTGGGCACTTGATATTGTAAAAAAAATATGCGCAATTCGATCCCTAACTACATTTTTTTGTACAGAACGCCCGTTTGCTTTAAATTTGAAAAATACAATTATTTTTTTATTTTGTATACATCTGTCATTTGTTACAAATGAAGAAAAGTCCAAGAGTTGCCAAGTATAAATATCTTTATATCTATTTATTAAAATAATAATTTACAATAATAATTTATTTAATTAATACTTTATTAAAATACAAATTTGAAGTGCAAATACATTTGTAAAACTGTTTATCACAAAATGTTTTTAATTGTTTGCAAGCATACTATAGTTTTCATGCATTTTGAGAATAAATAATCTAATATGTGTACATATATATCGTCGTTTAAAGTACAAAACCGCGTATCGTCATTCTGCAAAACCGTGTGACTGACATTGGCTGCCAAAAATTGGATTTGCTCACAAAAGCTCTTGGCTCAATTCTTATCCATTCGTCCTGAAATATACTAGCCAGAAATACGTTTGCTTTATAAAAAAGATAACCATTTTGAAATATGGGTGACTTTACTCTATAGAAAATAATTTATGCAATTACGCGGTTTTGCATTTTCTTGATACGCGGTTTTGTACTTTAAACGACGATATGTATAGCATGTACTTACGGCGGCCGCCGTAGCAGAGTGATTACATGTGCGTACTTCCACTCCATAGGACCATGGTTAAATACCTGGTCAGATCATAACCCAAAATAGCAGTCGTCCTTCGGCACGCAATGGCAAACCTTCGAGTATATTTCTGCCTTGAAAACTCTTCTTATAAAATCAGAACTCATGCCTCAAGTTTGAGCAGAAGTTCGGCCAAACACTTAGAAAAATATTTTAGCACCAAATATTTATTTGTTTACTTATTTTGAGGGAGATGGCAATCTTCTGGTTTCACATTTTGAGTACAAAAATTTCAACCCTGATACAACAAATAGTATTAGTACTGAATGATATTGACAGATTGCATTCCCATAAACGTCCAATCATACATGATTGAGTTCTCTTTTTGCATTCACATTCTCTATGTGAATGGGTGTCAACCATTCCATAACACACTACATATTTTGTGTTTACAATTTGTAACCAATCTCAAGAGTGGTTGTTAAATTTTTTAAATCAAACAATCACATTTTTGAAACGAAAAAAATGAGAATGCACACTCAATTGATTCAATCATTACACAGCTCTGGTATGTACAATGTTGTATGTATGTGCGGAGGGGTATGTATGTACAATATTGTATGTATATGCGATGCTGTATGTTATTGTATCGTAGCTGTGAGATCCAATGTGGGTTAAGCGCGTTGGAGCGGCTGGCTGGTTGTGCGCGCCTTTCAATCGACAAACTTTATTTTGTACTCTATGCCTTGCTATTTGATGATGGCGTGGTCTGCACCCTTTTGAGTGATTAGAACTGGTTTATTTTTGTACTTTTGTAACCAGGACTTCCTTTTCTTCGTGGGGCGCTTCAATTTAAAATGCTCCTGGTGTTAGAATTAATTTATATAACGCAATTTTTATTTAAGTAGACTTCACGTCGAAATATATTACAGCCACTCTCGTCACATATGTTTATTGGGGTTGCTGTGCAGTTGAAGCCTCTGAGTTGCATTTATCTTTAACATTCCGCCTAGCGTGTGAATCAATGTCAGGATCGATTGGCAAGGCGACCAGCTTGGAAATGGCTCGCTTCAATCTTGACGTTGCAGTACGTATAGTGGCCACCCTCACAATCCCATCATTTCCTGAGTGTATGTCCACAACTCGGCCGAGGGGCCACTGCAAAGGGGGAGCGCGTTCATCGCGAAGTAAAACTAAATCGCTAATTTTCAAGTTCGGGTGGGTCTGTTTCCATTTGTATCTCATTTGTAAATGTGGCAAGATGGTTTCCAACGCTTGAGTCGATTGGTGCTGACTTCGAATAGGTTGGGTTCCGGTATTGCGATAAGTGGACCGCCCACTAAAAAGTGGCCGGGAGTGAGCGCAGTTAAGTCACTTGGGTCATCCGTCAAGGCACTTAATGGCCTTGAGTTTAGCGCTGCCTCCACTTGCTTGAGTACAGTGAAAAACTCTTCAAAAGTTAGTGTTGCACGTCCGATTACGCGTTTTAAATGGTGCTTTGCCCCTTTTATTCCGGCCTCCCATATGCCGCCGAAATTTGGAGAGCCTGGCGGTATGAACTGACTGATACAAATCGAGCTGCCGCTTTCAACTGCTGTTTGCAGGCTGCAAGGTCAGCCTTTAGTTCTGCATTCGCACCCACAAATGTAGAAGCACAATCGCTGTATATATGAGAGCTGTATCCTCGTTGTGAAAAAACCGCTTCAACGCAGCCAGGGAGGCATCCGTACTTAGGTCACTGACGAGTTCTAAGTGAACAGCACGAGTAACAAAACAGACAAATAGTGCGATGTACCCTTTATAGCTCCGATAAGCTCTACCTTTTGTAGTGCGAATATAGTAGGGTCCACCGTAGTCGATACCGCAATAATCAAACGGCTTAGCCGGATTGCAGCGATGTGGGGGAAGGTTTCCCATTAATTGCATGAGTGTTGCGGGGTTTTGCCTGAAACATTTTACACATCTATGAATATGTTGCCTAACAGCTGGCCAAGCTTTGATAATCAAATAACGCTGTCTTAAAAAGTTGAGAGTCGCCTGAGTACCTCCATGCAACGTCGATTCATGAGCGTGCGCAATTAACAGCTTGCTCAGTGCTCCATCTTGTGGCAGAATTATTGTAGAACGTTCACACGCAGAAAGAAATCGTGCATTCTGCAGTCGTCCATTTAGTCGAATGATACCATCTTCATCAATGACTGGGTTAAACTGGAGAAGTTTGCTCTACATGCTGATCGGCTTATTCGTGCGAAGGCAAGAAAGTTCATTATTAAAATGTGTGTGTTGTGTGTGCCACAGCTTCAATGCTTCTGTTCGTTCTCCTGCAGAACACCATGGAGTCGTTTCGTGGGTTTTTTTCATCAGCGCCGCTATGAACCGTGGCATAAACGCGGTAACTGCTAACAATTTGTTAAGGTCTGAGTACTTAGAAAGGAGCGTGGCCAGAACCGACGGAAGTTGATGTGATGGCATTGTAGCCAACGACACCACAGTTGCTTCAGTCCTGGCTGGCCCGATGGAAGGTTGTGTGGGCCATTGATGAGAGTGAACGAAGCCATTGCGGTCCGTCCCACCATATAGAAAGCTCCTTCAGTTGCGATGGCATAAATCCCCGAGATGCTGCGTCCGCAGGGTTACTGGCGGTTGGCACATATTTCCAAGATTCAACAGTTGTGATTGCCTGGATTTTACTTATGCGATTACTGACATATTGTTTGTATTTTCCAGGATTTGATCGGATCCAGCTGAGAACTGTTTTTGAATCAGACCAACAGTATGTTTGAAGGTATGGTAGTTGAGTGTTTCCGAAAGCTTGGTCGCAAGTGGGCTGCCAGAAGAGCTCCATTTAGTTCCAAACAGGGAATTGTTATTTTCTTCAAGGGGCGATTTTTGTCTTCGCGGCCAAAATGGCAACATGTACGTTTCTCGGCGCTGTGTCGAACCTGAGATATGCTACCGCAGCATATGCTATGGCGGACGCATCGGAAAACACATGCAGTTGGTAACCTCTACAGTTGGGTTCTACACCGAGCCACCTTGGAATTCTAAGACGCTCAACTTCACCTAGCTCCTTTCTAAACCATTGCCATTCTTGCTTAAGTGGTTCGGGAATTGGGTCATCCCAGTTTAAACCTGCCACCCACAACTTCTGGCACATAGCTTTTCCAGTTACAGTTATCGGCGCTAGTAACCCTGGAGGATCGTAAAATTTACCGATGTCTGATAATTGCTGCCGTTTGGTGATTTGGTTTGTTAATGGACTCAAGCTAACCTTATATGTCAAAGAGTCTGAATCACAGAGCCAATAAATGCCAAGAGCTTTAGTTTCACGGTCCAGGTTGAGGTTGCAACAAATATTTGTCTCTTTGTCATCTGCACTTAATCGCTGCATGAAGTCTTCAGAGTTTGAGCTCCACTTTCGTAGGACGAAACCACCGCTTTGGAGTAACTGTCGCAGTTGGTACTGGATTTCCAAAGCAGCATCGACGGAGTCAGCTCCATGCAAACAGTCGTCTACGTAAAATGATTCTCGCAAGACCTTAGACGCCTCAGGATAAGTTCACTCTTCATCATCAGCTAATGTTTGTAGCACTTTAATTGCAAGATATGGTGAGCAATTTAAACCGTACGTGACTGTTAGCAATAGATAGGCTGCTGGCTCTCCTTCTGTACCTCTCCATATAATACGCTGCATGTCAGCGTCATCACGGCTGACCAGAATCTGCCGATAACACTTCTATATCTGCCATGAAGCCAATGCGGTGAAGCCGAAATCGAATAATTATTTGGCTTAAATCGTTTTGGAGTTTTGGGCCAACATGAAGTCGTTTAGGGAGATGTTTTCTATGGTTTTACGGGATGCATTGAAAACTGTACGCAATTTGGTGGTTGAGCTCGATACCTTGTACACCCCATGATGCGGAATATAGCAAACAGTTCTCGGCTCCTCGTTTTCAATTACCTTCTCCATGTCCCCTTAAGCTAGGTACTCGTGTCATGAAAGTGGTGTACAAATGATCCATTTCAGGGTCATTTCGAAGCCTAGCTTGTTGAGACCGAAACAGTTGAATTGCGTCAGCTTTCGAGTTGGATAGTTTTGTAAGATCACAATCGGCTTTAAACGGATACCGAATTTGATACGGCCCTGAGCTAGTTCGCTGAACAGTGTCTTTAAAAAACTCTTCGCAGAATAATTCGTCTTGTGTCATTTTAGATGGAGGTAGTATCTCATCAAATTCATGAAATTTCCACATCTGCTGAACTAAGCTGCTCAGGTCATCAGTGGTTGTTGCTGTGAAATGTGTTGTACATAGTTGGGGAGATGCAGAGCAGGGTATGCGTCCGTAAATAACCCAGCCAAGATACGTATTTTGTGCTTGGCCGAACCGCAGGCAGTGTGCTTGATCCCACCTTTTACTAAGAGACCGTAGAGGTCTGCGCCAATGATGACGTCAATTGAGCAAGGCTCGTAGAAATTAGGATCTGCTAGTGTGAGATCTAGAAGGTCGATATAGGGCTTTGGATTGACTCTCTTCAATGGTAGGAGATTTCCCAACCTTGGTAGGATGAGCGCAGAGCAATTGACACTAAACTCCGGGTCTATAAATTAACGTAGAGTGTATGTGACTATACCCTTTGAGTCACCAACGCTGTGACCGCCAAGACCGGTGATGGGAATTTGCAACCGGTTCTTACGAAGTCTTAATTGTTGAGCGGCATACTCGCTTATGAAGGATGCTTGCCATTGAACCATTGTCGAGTAAAGCTCGAAGTTTTATGTACTGTCCAGTCGAGGACTGCGCTTTAATATAAGCCGTAGCCAGCAAAACAGCTGGAAGGCAGGTTTCAGCATAGCTCGTGAGTCGGTTAACGATGTGGTCTGGAGTGCAGCGACGCTGCTACGTTGAAGCGATAAGCTATCGTGAAGAAGTGTGTGGTGCTTCTGCGAACACCTCAGGCAGGTGTATGAGGATTGACACTCGTTTGTAGAGTGATTTGCTTTTAGGCAATTTTGACAAAGTTTGAACTTTAAAGTTAGTTCAAGCTTCGTTGCTGGTTCTTTCCTTTTAAACTCAGCGCAATACATTAACGCATGCTTACCTGAGCAACATAGGCAACGACCTACATTGGTCTGATGACTGCGAATGGAAGTCAGAGCTGTTGACTTATTATTAGATGACGGTTCTTTAGTTTTGGGTTTGGAAGCCGACGAAGCTGCTTCTATGCCCTGAATACGTTTTTCCAAAAACTGCACCACAGTTGTATATTCTGGTAACACATTCGGAGATTCCAAAGACATTTCCCACTCTTTGACTGTCGCTGGGTCTAACTTCTCGGTTACAAGTAGAACAAGCCAGTCATCCCAGTGTTCTGTTGGCCGTCCTAGTTGCTTTAATGCGCGGACGGATTATAATATCCCAACGGTTTTTACCCTCCATTCCCGCCCATCCGCACGAGGGGCGCAGTCCGCATGACGTACGGAACCAATATTTTAAATTTTTGTGCCGAGTCACGATAGGCAGGAGTTTGTTAAGTGTCGAGATCTAAAACTGTTCAGCTACAGAACTAAATTCATCAGCTGATTTTATGTATTTATGTCAATAATTCACTTATTGAGAGAGGAGAGTATCGCTTTCTTAATGCTGAAAAGCGGATCTGATATATCAAACGTGCTGGAATGAGAGTTAAAATCCTGGCATAAGCAACGGAGTGGGTCGTGCAATTCAAAATTGGTTTTACAAGCTTTCAGAAATATGGGACAAAAGTGTCTTGATACGCGTGACGGAACATTAAAGCTTACATCAGCCAGAAGAGACGGACTTGAAATTGAGCCTGTCAGTAATTTAATCATAAAAATTATACCAAGCATTTCCCTGCGACTGGCAAGTGTAGGAAGGTTAATAAGTTTTAAGCGACTCGTATAAGGTGGAAGACTATATTGAGAATCCCATCGGAAATTTCTTAAAGCAAAAAGTAGGAATTGTTTTTGAATTGATTCTATCTTGTCTGAGTAAATTTGATACCTTGGATTCCAAACCACCGAGCCGTATTCCAGAATCGGCCTAACTAATGTTGTAAACAGGGTTTTAGTGATATACGGGTCACTAAATTCTTTTGACCATCGTTTCACAAATGCAAGTACACCTTTAGCCTTGTTGACTGTCACATTAATGTGAAGATTAAAATTAAGCTTAGGATCCATTGTGATACCAAGGTCCACAAAATTGTATACCTGTTCCAGGTTATGGTTACCGAAACTGGCAGAACAGCTCTTCGCGAGAAGCACATTACTTTACATTTCTTAAGATTTAGAGGCATAAGATTTACTTTACACCAGTAAGCCATGCTGTTTAAGTCTGATTGTAGCAAAAACCTTTCTTCAATTGAAACGTACGATTTATAAAGTTTTACATCATCTGCATACATTAAAATTTTGGAGAATTTTATATCTGTAGAAATATCCTTTATAAAAAGCAAGAACAGAATCGGGCCTAGGTGGCTACCCTGAGGGACTCCTGAAGTAACATCAATGACGTCAGAGATAGTATTTTTAAACAATACCCTTTGTGATCTATCATAGAGGTATGAAGAGATCCAACGTAGAAAATTAGGTGGAAGACCATGAAGATCAAGTTTATAGATGAGCAACGAGTGGCACACTTTGTCAAATGCTTTACTGAAATCAGTATATATAACATCAACAGTTTTGCTCTCACTAAATGCTTTTGAGATATAGGATGTTAATTCAATGCTACCGCTTTTATGTAAGGGGGTTATGAACGATTCCTTCCATACAGTTGGAAAAACGCCCTCTTTAAGAGACAAATTAAATAAGGCTGTTAACGGCTCATAGAGATAATCAGCACAATTTCTAAGAAAACAAGTGGGGATCTGGTCAGGACCATAACTAAAAGACTGCTTTAAGGACTTCAGGTAAACTAAAACATCATCGGGAGATATTATAGGGTTATGTATTGAGTTAATTGGACTTAGTTTAAAAGGATAGTCAAAGTATGCTTGGGAGTTAGTGGAATAATTGGATTTAAAAAACTGAGAGAACATGTTAGAAATTCTTTGATCATCACCAGAGACGGTATTTTGATACTTCATGGCGGAAGGAAACCCACGTACATTTCGCTTGGAGTTTACGAAATCATAAAATGATTTGGGGTTATATATTATACGTCGTTTGATTTTACACAAGTAATCTTTATAACCCTTTTTGTTTAATTCAAAGAACTTGTGACGCAAAGTGAGTATTTTACATAGTATGAGTGTAAGCCGGTTTTTTTGTGTAATCTAAAATAACGTGAGTTTCTGTTTTTCAAGTTTCTCAGTTCTTTAGTGAACCATAACTGTGTTTGTTCTACAGGAACACACATGCGTTTAGGCACATACTTTTCAAATAATCTATGTACAGTAAAATTAAAATGTGCAACGCTTTGCTCAACTTTTTCTTTGTATATAGGCCACGACAATTTAGACAATTCTTTATTCAGTTTTTTAAAGTTGGCTTGCGAAAAATCAAAGCGAATATTTGGCTCGTATGTTTGTTTGGACATCGCAATTTTGACCATCGTTTATAATTTCGTAAGATATCTCAATAGCAGGGTGGTAGACATCTTCGGGCAAAACTAGTGGGTCACATTTATTTACAGCCGACTTAGATGCATCATCAACATAAACAACATCTAATACTTTGCCAAACTTATTGCGAAGTACATTAACTTGATTCAGGCAGAGTTCAGCCATCTCCTCTAAAAATACGTTGTTGCACGCGCTAGACGAGAAAGGTACAATATCATTGTCAATGATGTTCCATGATACATTTGGTAAATTAAAGTCACCCAACACAATCAATGAATCAGAGGGTTTAATCATTGAATTAATTGATTTCAGTAAAGATACATGTTGTGAATACACTGATAAGTCAGATCGGGGAGGAATATAGCATAGAGCTAAGTAAGTAAACCCCCTTCCAACCTGAACACGAATGCATTTGAATTCTGCAGATTCGATGTGTGGAAGACTACCTTCTTCAGATGGTATTGAAGAGTCTACGGCAAAGAGTACGCCACCGCCGACTCTGTCCCCCGATCTTTTCTGTAGATATGATAATTATTTGAAAGAATCTCTGAATTAAAAGTGTGAGGTTTGAGCCAAGTTTCAGTCAAAGAAATTATATTATAATTGCATTCAAGGCCATTAAGATATAAATTCGTTAATTTAGTATTTATGCCTCTTACGTTTTGATAATAAATACTTAAAGCAGATTTAGTAATCAGTTTTTTGGTTCTGTATTCTGACGGGGAATATTTGCTAAATTATTATTTTTGTTGGGCCTATACTCAAATTCACGAACGAAAGCTCCGGAGGGCCAAAAAGAACTACTAAGCAGCACGTCAAAATTTTCTAAATTTACGTCTATTTTAAATGAAGAAATATTTCTTTCATATTTAAAATTAAATTTTCTGATACTTAAGTTGACAGTTTTAACTTTGGACGAGATGTAAAACTTTATATCGTCCTCGGAAGTATCCCTCGAAAATCTAGATACAAATATAGACTTCTTTGGGGGAACCACAACCAGTCTCCTAGTATCAGACTCGATTACCGGCGGACGGGGTTGAGTAACTGAGTTACTAGTTGAGGGTAGAGTAAGCGTTGGAAGATTGGATGGCGGTGCCACAACTTCAACGGGGGACGGGGAAGATACTGCAGGGTCGTTATTATTAGAAGCAGACTTTGATATATGTTCTTTTGAGGAAGATAACTCCGTTGTCTGTGGACATGGAGAAGAAAGGTTAATTAAGTCATTCGGAAGAGTGTTCTGACGTGGAACGGTCCTTTCATTAGGCGGACTATGAAGACGCTTACGTTTTGACACACGAATGTCCTTCATAGATTGTACGGTATCTAAGCATTTAAAAGATTTAAATACATTTTCGTAATGTTTAAATTTTTCGGTCAGTACCGTCAACTCTCTCCCTACCTCAGAAAACCCATTTCTGGTTTGCCTAAACAACTTAAAGAGATCAACTTCGGTTGACCTGCACTTTAAGCAAGACCAGCGAAGACCTTTGCCATCGTTAATAGCGTCCAGAATTCTTCCTGTCAAACCAGCACATTTTAGATGGCAAATACCATCACAGAGCCAGCACGATAAGTAGCGTTCAGATTCGCTTTTGATTTGGCAGTTATCAAAATCACACTTCATATTGAAAGATTTAATAACACTTATGTTAATAAAAAGACAAGCAAAATAAGTTTAACACAACACACACAACAATTCAGGAGCTGATGTATTTAGCTTAAAATATATGTAGCGAACAGTTTGAGTATCACTGTAATGTGACACTTAATAAACGCAGCGCAAACAGCTGTGACAAGAAATACTAAACGAAGTAAACAAAAAGAGCAAAAAGAAATGTGCAAAAATAGAAACGATCTCAGTTAACTACAAAGGAATAACAACAACAATGATAACAACAAATGACTCGGCAAGATTAGATGTAAGCTAGTGAAATTTAATTAAATTTAATAAAAACCACAAAAATCACAAAACTTTCACTTAGCTTCGGTTATTATCACACTAAGATGCTCGTAGGCACTTTTTATAGCAACTTTTACTCAAAATTAGCACAATAAACTTTGCAAAATACAAAGACCAATCAAGGCACAAATAAGTAGAACTTCACAGCTTGACGTTTGCGTAATTAACGGATTCTGAGGTAGTATCCAAAAGTTTTCGCATGGCGTTATCTGACTCATTGGTCATCGCCGGAAGTTTCGTGATATTGCGCAGATAAGACTTGACAAGGCGTCGCTTATTGTCATAACGTTGTTGAAGCATATCCCAGGCTATAGCAAAATTGTTTTCCTGGATACTAATACTGCGAAGAAGAGTTTCGGCTTCACCTAGTAAACTGCCTTTCAAGTAATGCAGGCGTTGTACATCAGACAAACAAGCTTCATTAATAACGCATGTTGTAAATATATCTTTAAAACTTAACCATTTTTGAAACGAGCCATCGAATTTTGGCAGAATAATCTTCGGAAGCTTTGACGCTGATGTATTTGTAGTACCGCCGCATGTATGACTGAGTATGGTTGCTGGATGATTTTCACTACGATGATTGTCAAATTCTTTGATTTCATCATGTATTTCACCTAGTGCTTCGCTGTACGCCAATTCTATTGCTTCCAAACGAGCTTCACTTAATGTCGTCTTAACCTTGCCCTCTTCGCCTTCAATAACGTCTGCTGCAGAAATGTCATCACGGAAGTCATTGTAGCGCTTCCAATAATCAGCCAGTAGATTCCTTCTGGCCACAAGATAGCCCTTAGTTCTTTTTTGTTTGGATACCTTTCTAGTGTTTGCCGCAAAATTAAGAATTAATCGAGCAAGACCTTCTTCCTTTTCAGCTGACATGATGGCGAACACGTGATCAGGTAGATTTCGTGATGTAATTCGTATTAATAGTTCATATTAATTGCTTAACACAATTAAACAATTGGCTAGAGACGGTTCCCCGCAAGGGATGCCAAAAAATGTTAGAATTAATTTATATAATGCAATTTTTATTTAAGTAGACTTCACGTCAAAATACCCCACTAGAACTTGAAGGGAGATCTCCCTATGTGAGGAATAAAAGAGTACTCCCCTTAACCTGATATCTGAGCAATAAGAGAGATTTGTCGGTTTTGTACTCCTTTATTACTCGTTTAGGAGTCAAATAAGAGATCTCCTAAGCGAGCGACAAAATAGTGCTCCCTGAGGCATGATTTGGGAGCAGTAAACAAGATTTCTTGGTTTTGTACTCCAGTATTGCTCGCTTAGGAACTTAATGAGAGATATCCTAAGCGAGCATTTAAAGAATGCTCCCTGAGGCGTGATTTGGGAGCAATAAGCGAGATTTGTCGGTTTTGTACTCCGTTCTTACTCGTTTAGGAGCAAAAAGTGATGTCTCCTAAGCAAGAAATCCAAGAGTATTCTTTTTGATTGATAGGAGAGCAATACGCACCTTCACTCCCTTATTGTCTTTTTGGGAGACTTCTGGGAGGTTACTATGGAGTATTGCTTCTTTGGGAGGATTAAGGGATGCTCTTTTTATGTGTGCTCCTCGATTGCTCGTTTAGGAGGTAAAAGGGATTACTCGCCCTCCTAGGACATACAATGTTAAAGGGAGTATACAAAATTACATGCTTATACACAGAAGCATAGGGAGCAATGGGATGTATTCGTATACTCCCAAGGGAGTACTCACCGAGCAATCGTACGATGCTCCTAAGTACTGGGACATTACAGCCACCCATACCACGATTGTAAAGCTTATCTACGTTCTAAAATTCTTCAACTTAAAAAACTAGTACTCGGGGTCAATCGTGTGACATATGTACATATGCAGCTAACATACAACCGCGATCGACAAGCCAATCAGCGACTACCAGCGCATCACAAAGCTCGCACGAATAGTATGCACAAAGCGTGGACTACGATGACAAGTGCACTCTCGCCACATATGTTTATTGGGATTGCTGTGCAGTTGAAGCCTCTGAGTTGCATTTATCTTTAACACCTGAAAGTCATTCATTTCGGCTTCGAGCAATTGCACGCCTGTGGGGTGCTCTCTCCTGGCGGTCCCGCTTTGGCTATTTTCACGCGTTTCGTTGTGGTCGCCGCGATTTCGCTGTGGATTTGTGACTTTCCCCGTTGTTCGTTGTCCGAGCATGGTCTCTCGCTTTCGGCGTCGTTGGCGGTGGGCGGACGCCAGCTGACTGGGGTTGATGGTGCGCTTTTAACGGTGCCCATTTCTTGCACGGCCAATAGCGGCTGGTGTGTTGTCGCGGTCGCTGGTATCAGCGGTGGCCCGTGGAAAATCTGAATCCGCTGAATTCGTGGTTTATTTGGTGGCCACGGCGTACTCTCAAATGGCGGTCGCCACGGTCGGACGCGTTGTGGCTCGTCTGGCGCAGCTGGATGGGGTTTCCGGCGGCTCATCACTGCGGTGTGTCTGAAGCGCCTAATTCATAAAACCTGGAACGAGAAGATGGAGAGTGCTTTTGGTTTTGTCGCTGCGGCTTCGGTAGTTGGTTGGTTGTTTATGTGGTGAATGGCTTTAGATCCTGCAGGTGTGCGTGCGCTGGTTGTTTGTCGGGCCGCTCGGGGTTGCTGAGTTTCACCGTGTTGGTAGATATGTACTTCGCGATTATGTATGGGCCTGAGAATTTTGGAGCAAGCTTCTGTGCATAGTTGTCGGCAGCAGAGGAGAGTGGGTGATCTCGCTTCATAACCTTCTCCCCCACCTTAGGTTTCCACGGCCGTCTGCGCAGGTCGTAGTATTTTTTCTGCTGCTTGGCTGCCGCGGTGAGGTGCCTCTTTATCTCTGTCCATAACTCGGTGATGGCTGGAGGTGCTGCGGGTGCTCTTCAGGTACTGCCCCTTCGGAGCGTATCTGCCGTGGCGCTGCTGGATTGCGCCTGAAGTTTATCTCCGCGGCGGAAGGTTGCGTGGATTCGTGCAGCGTCGTGTTCATAGCGAAGGCGATGTGGGGGAGCTCCTGGTCCCAGGTGCGGTGATCTGCTTTTGAGCGCTGGGCTATCATGGTTCTTATTACTCGATTGGCTCGCTCGGTGAATTTATGTTCTATGCGATGTTCGCCGAGGAATGCTGCTAGCGCTTTGCCCACAAATTGTTTCCCGTTGTCGCTGAGAAAGACAGCCGAACCTGTAGATGACTCTCTCCTGGAGTGCTGTGATGACGTTTGCGGTGGTTGTTTGGCGTACGGGGACTAGTTCAACCCATTTGGAGAACTTTTCGACCAGGACGAGGAGGCACGTGTTTCCTTGTTTGGAGCGCGGCAGCGGTCCGACGAAGTCGGCCGTGACAATCTCCCATGGTCGTGAGCACTACATATTGGCCATCAATCCAGCTGAGCGTCTCTGTTCCACCTTATACTCGGCGCAGGGCAGGCATCTTCGCACTTGCTTGAGTAGTAGTTCTGCTGCGCTCGTTTGAGAGTTTTCGTGACACCTAGATGGCCGGCCGCTGCGGCGTCATGCACTTCTTGCAGGATGTCTGGTCTACGACTGGTGGGGATGCAGAGCTTCCATTGAGGTGCGCGGGAGAGCTTCTTGCGCGGCGCGATGTGGTGGAACAGTCTATTGTCGATGACTTGGTAGTCCGGGTTGCGACTGGGTTGTTGCTGTACCACCTTCAGTTTCCTCTCGTACCAATCGCTGGTGCTGGTTTCCACGGTGTGGAGCGTGGCTGCTCTGTCATCTGTAGTTGTTAGTGGGCATCGCGAGAGTGCGTCGGCTACTATGTTCAGTGCTCCCTTACGGTATTCGATGTCAAAATTATACTGCTGGAGTTCGAGCGCCCATCTTGCCAGTCGTCCGGATGGGTTGTGTAGCCACTTCAGCGAGTGGTGGTCGGTGATTACGGTGAAGTGGTATCCTTCCAGGTACGGTCTCATCTTGCGTATCCCCCATAGCACAGCGAGGCACTCTTGTTCGGTGGCTGAGTAACGCTTCTCCAGGTCGTTTAGGCTTCGGCTGGCGTACGCCACGACTCTCTCGTGGTCGGAGGGGCGTTGAAACAGGACCACTCCGAGCCCTTCTCCGCTGGCGTCGGTTTGGAGGAAGAAGGGGCGGTTGAAGCCGGGGCAGCAGAGTGCTGGCGTGCTCGTGAGCTTCTCTTTTAATGTCAGGAATGCATTTGATTGTGGTGTGCCCCATACCCAAGCCTGGCCTTTCTTCAGCAGTTGGTTGAGTGGTGCTGAAAGCGTGGAAAAATCGGCGACTAAGCGGCGGTACCATGATGCAATACCGAGGAATCGACGAAGCTCTCGGGTGTTCTCAGGCGCAGGCATTTCTCGTACGGCGGATATTTTTGCAGGATCAGTGTGTATGCCCTCGGAGCTAACGATGTGGCCGAGGTAGTGGAGCTTCTGTTGTACAAAGCTACATTTGTCGAAGTTCACCTGCATCCTCTTTCTCTGGAGTCGTTCGAACACTTCTCGTAGATTGCTCATGTGCTCGTCGAAGGTGTCTCCTAGGACGATGATGTCGTCTAGATACGCGAATACCTTCGGCTGAAGTTCCGGGCCGAGAATCGCATGACTTTCCACTGGAACAGCCCCCTCACGGTAAAGACGGTATATGGCCGTGGTCCTTTGGCTAGGAGTATCTGCCAGTAGCCGTTTTTTTTTCAAATGGTGGATATGTACTTCGCTTCTCTGAGTTGGTCGAGGATTGCTCCAGTCTGGGGCAGAGGGTATGCGTCTGGTTCGCTGGCGGCGTTGAGTTTGCGGTAGTCTATGCACATCCTCCAGCTTCCTTGCTTCTTACGAACTAGGACAATCGGTGAGCTGTACGCGCTCTTTGATGGTTCGATCCGCTTAGCTGCCAGCAGCTCATCGACTTCAGCATTGATCACTTGTTGCATAGCCGGGTTACGGGGGTAGTAGCGCTGCTTCAGCGGCCGGTTGTGTTTGAGAGTGATCACATGCTCGGCTGCGGTACTGGGTCCGGTGATTCCGCCGAAGGTCTTCTTGTGGTGTGTCAGGAATTCGGCCAGCTGGTTATTCTGCTCCTTGCTCAGGTGTTCTCCCTCGGTCAGAGCGCACAGCTGGGATGGTGCATCTGTTGCTCGCGGGATGACTGCGGGCAGTGATTGTCCATCTAGCGTGAGGACAACTCCTCTGCCTCTGAGGAAGTCCATCCCCAGGATCATGCGCTCTGCGAGATTTGGGAGTGCCGAAGCAAGTGTTGTTGTCGCTCGCTTTCTAAACATTATTCCCACTGGATAAGTGTACAAGCTGGAGACGCATGTTTGATCGGCCAGTTGTACGTTTCGGTGCGTAGGTTGATGCTGGACTTTCCTCCCTATGGACTCGTCGATGTAGGTGAGTGTTGCGCCGGTGTTTAATAGCGCTCGTATGTTCATACCTTCTACGCTCACATCGATATAGTAGCGACCATCTACTTTTCCTCCTGGTTGAGTGTTAGTATCCACAGGGGCGGCAGCTATCGGAATTGTTCTGGTGCTGCGTATTTTGCGGGGCGGCTTCACGGTGGCATTGTTGCACGAACAATCTCTGGAGAGGACGTTATCTCGGCCGCACCTAGAGCAGAACAGTCTTTTCGTCCTTCGGCATCGGAAGCGGAGGTGCCCGCGTCCTTTGCACCGCCAGCAGGATTCCTCTTTGTTGTACCTTTCTTCTAGGGGAGCTAGGCTGTGTGCTGCCTGCCATTGCACACCATTTAGTCGCGATTGGTTATGCCGAGCTTGGCTTGGCTGGCCGGCATTAGTGCGCAAGCACACCATCTGCTCATCGACCAGTCAAGTCAGCTACTCACCTAGCAAGACTGACCTGACTGCGCACTTGTTAAGTCTTTTATACCGGTTGCGCTGGATGCTTGTTGAGAATTCGTCATGTGCCGTCCCGATTTGTGCAGTGTGGTGAGCGAAGTGGTTGGTGAGTTATTCGGGCATGCTGCTGGTGTGCTGCTAGCAGTGATATTGTGTATATGTACAATGTAATGTAATATGTCTGTACAGTGGTATTTACATGTCCGGTGGAGTATGTATGCACATTGTTGTATGTATGTGCGGTGCGGTGTGTATGTACAATATTGTATGTATATGCGATGCTGTATGTTATTGTATCGTAGTGAATGCTACGTTACATGTTAATTGGCCCATATTTTTTATATGAATTGTGGTTAATTTTGGAGTACTCCTTGGTCCTTAGGGAGTACTCTTTACACGCATGCTGGAGTAGTCGCGATTTTTGCAGGGTTATTGCGAAAAGTGGTAGATAATGGGAAAGTGGGCTTGGCACCGCCCATACAAACTGAAATTCTCATCGTATCTCTGGAACCGCTTATGTTAACATCTCGAAATTTAACACAGCAATATACCGCACACCGTCTTCAAAAGAGTCACAACTCAAAATAATACGTTCGTCAGAAAATGCGAAAACCTATTTCGTAGCACATGTTAATCATATGGGCAAGGACGACTTTACCTTAGGTTTTTTTAACAAATTATAACAAAAATTTGCTCCAGCTTTTACTGAAAGGTAAATAAAAGGTCTGTGTACATTTTTAGCGCATAATTTCAAAAATGCCAAATTTTGAGTTGTGACCCTTTTGAAGACGGTGTGCGATATGTTGTCAATACTGTACTTATGGCGAAGAGTGTTAGATTTTGGAAAAGGGGCGTGGCACCGCTCATAAAAACTGAAATTTTCATATCGGTTATCTCTGGAACCACGTATTATAAAGTAATGGAATTTGATACACCTATAAAATCGCATCAACCGTTGACGATTCTGATGAAGAAAAGAAAGAGTTTATGCAGATGAGGGCATTTTAGTTTTCAACCTCCAAGAGGCTCTCAGATAAATATAATCGAAAAACTTATTTACAATCTGAATTGGTATATGTTTGACATATTAGTCAGTGATGAACATCTCATTTATACATATAAATACATATGCATATTTCTTATCAATGAAAATCGACGTTAATTTTTCGGTCTAATTTCAAAAGCAATTAACGTTCAAAAGTATTAACGTTCATAATTCGATTTTAAGTGGTCCTGTAAATTCGCTATAAATTATGCTGGGGGACTTCAAAATAGTAATTCGCATAAAGGAGTTAATATTGGTGACAGGTAAAATTCAAAAGTGTATGAAAAAAGACAACTTGGCGTTAATAGTTGGTAAAAATCGTCTAGTGAAGTCATTCGAAAACGCGAGGGATCAAAGTCAAATTAACATCGTTAAATCAGCCACCAGAACCATTGCGGCCCTTGCTTTACCGCGACTAAACAGAATAAAGTCAATTCTTGATAAATACCTACAAATACAATTGTAAGAAATTTAAGGTATTTCGTGTGAAATAAGTCTATGTATATTGAATTTCTGTGGACCAATGATACTCCCCTATTTTGAAATTGCCACCAACTGTACTATACAGATTCAAGGACAATTCACAGACATAGAAATTCTTTTCTGCGTCACAGGGATGCTTTTGAATCACATCCGATTAACTCTGTGATTTTGAATAGCCAATTGCCAATATGGCGCCAGACAACACATGCATTGCCGCAACTGATAAAATTCGCCCAACTCTCAACGCACGCATATGCGGAAAAACAACAACAACAAAAATGTATGGAACGAATTTATGCCAACTTACTTTTGACCAATAATTTGATCCATTTTGTTTGCAGCAACGTTTTTATTGTGCCGTCTCGCAATGTTCTGTATGTTTTGTCAGTCAAAGCATCCCTGTGGCGCGAAAAAGTTTCTATCTGGCGGGGCCTTAACGCTTTCATTTGGTTATTTAAGACGGCAATGGAAGATATGCCTTCTGATGACCACAAATAAATATAACGAAAGTTCTGAAATAGTCCCGAAAATCCCGATATAGTCTCGAGAATCCGAACATGTTCGAAAATCCCGAAATAGTCCTAAAAATCCCGAAATATAATAATTACAAACTTGGTAAGCACCATGTTTCGTAGAACTGAAAGTTGGAAAATACTTGAAAATCGTATTTGCGTTGCATAAAAAAGTATTATTTAGTTGAAAAATCACGAATCAAATTGATTCGCTGTACAAATCAAATCACAAATAAATTATATTCTTTATTTGTTTGACGAGTCAAATCTATGATATAATAAAACTATATAAAAGTCTTGTCTGTACGATGGAATTTTCTTTGAAAGAATGACCGAAGGTGATGCAAGGAATACAATAGAATACATTTCTACCATTTTTAGAATTTTGGTTTGTCTGTTTGAAGTCACTATTATCCTAAACTACTGAATGGATTTTCATGGGGCTTTAACAGTGACCTTGGACATAACATAGGGTATAAATGGGGGCGTGGCACGGGCTTGAAATTTTAAATCAGCTATAACTTCGAAACCGTACGTCACATGAATTTGAAATTTGGTGTTTGACATACATATTTATGGTAGATGCTTATAGTATATAAAGTGAGAAATTTTTAATGAGCCATGGTTTGGCCGAGCTTCTCCGATTTGTGGCGTGCGCCTTGTCGTTGTTACACAAAGGAGAGGGACCTACAGTTTAACACCGCCTCCGAACGGTGATTGTACTTTTATCAGACGCTGGTTTTCATGGCAGAAATTCACTGCGGAGGGGTGACCGCTATTAGCAAAATTTTTGTTTTGATGTTGGGTTGAACCGGGCGTGAAGCCAGGCCTTGCGGAATGGTAGCGCACCATTGCTACTTTCTAAACCACGGCGGCCGCTTATAGTAAGGTGTATATGAATGAGTTTATGCAAGGGGCGGAGCACAACCCATAGGCGTGAAATTTTTTATCAGAAATAACTTCGAAACCGTAATGCCATTTCCCACGGCATCCTGAAACACTTTGTTCGCTCCCCGCACATTCCTAGTTCGATTTGATAGTTCTCTGTCTCTGTGTTTTGTTTTCTTCGCTGCAAAATTGATGAAAAATGGAGGTTCTTCCCATGGTACAATAATTACAGGTATTGTCTTCCCAGAGAGCGCATATTCCCATCTGCCTTATTTAAAAAATATCATTGTTGCCCATACTAAAACGTTTACTGCTAGGGAAAAGGGATATTTCCATACCCCATATACCATAAATCTTCACGTATTTTTTTAAACAAACCATCTTGCAGAGAACTTATTTAATTTGCAAAAGCCGAAAAAAACATTTGCTTGTAAATAAATTCAAAATTTGTGTGGCTCACTTAATTTCAAACGGTTTTTCTTTTGTTTTGAAAAATTATAAAAATTAAATTGAGCGAAAGCAAAAAGCAAAGCCAAATAAAAGTAAAATATTTGTCAATGTTATTGTGGCTTATTAAAATTTAATTTTTATATTTTTATTGAGCTTTGTACCACGATTGTTTATTAGGAAAAATTGAAAAAGCAACAAAGTCTAAGCGGTAGAAGTTATAGCAGCTATTTCGGAGATCACCACATCTCTTCATCAG
>NW_023460208.1:37095-40729 GCF_013731165.1 Rhagoletis pomonella
TAGAAGTTATAGCAGCTATTTCGGAGATCACCACATCTCTTCATCAGACTTCTTTTTTCCTTCTTCTTCTTTCCCTGCTGAAGTCTAGAAAAAAGAATACTGATGAAGAGATGTGGTGATCTCCGAAATAGCTGCTATAACTTCTACCGCTTAGACTTTGTTGCTTTTTAAATTTTTCCTAATAAAAAATCGTGGTACAAAGCTCAATAAAAATATAAAAATAAAAGTAAAATAATCAACACTGAACTGCGTCAAAATGGAAATAAGGGCGCACGAATTTCGATGTGAAGCAAAACTCTCCGGGAAGACAACACCTGTAATTATTGTGCCATGGGTTCTTCCTAAAAATTTATAAGTTTCTGTATTAAATTAAGGATATACACATTTATATACTTCACTTTTCGTACTAAAAAAAATGAAAGTTTTAATTTGTGAGCTAGTTTGGATAAATTTCCGATAAAAATTAGAGACGGCACCGATTTGTTCGTAATTCACATGGTAATTGGATCTGAATTACCAACAGATGAGGTAATTCGCTCTCGACATTTTGTATGGCGAATTACGTAATTCGAAAGGTAGTTGGAGTGCGAATTCCGAATGAGGGAGCGAACTACGTAGTTGGGGTGCTGTGGGAAAGCCGTATCAGTCATCTGACTTTGAAATTAGGTGCGAAGGCAGATCTATGACTGATGCTGAAAGTAAAGTACACCCTAATTCTAGAACCCGAATTTTCGTAATTCGTAAGCTACGTTACGAAAAACGAAAAATCGACATGCTGCAACCCCTGTGAAAAAATATGCAGCAGGGGGGGCAAGTAGAAAGAAATTAAAAAAACATTCATCATGTGTTTGTTTATAGTAAAATAGGTTGATTTTACAGGAGGAAAATTATGGATTCTGATGCATTTGCAATTATAGCAGCGGAGTAAGAGCGCGCTACGGCAATGAATCACAAAGTTATGTTGAGCTGTCGGGCAGAGTAACCATGGACGCATCTATGTCAGCCTCTGGTTGAATTGTTGAGCCACAAGCTATAACTCCTATACCTGAAGAACTGGTTCTCAACCCAGTTAATGCAATAACAGCTTCTTCCAAGCCATTGAAAATATGCATTTTGTTAGGTCCACCACCTGGCTGCGCTTGCTTCTGCCTAGGGATTATAAGCCTTACTAATGAGAATTCTATTTTCTGCGTTGCCTGAGAAGAGGGCAGAAGTCTATCTTCTACTGGGAAAGGTATACAACATCTATTGTGCATATAACTCCGGCTTGGTTCAAACCGAATTTATTATAAACTAGAGCTTGGATATTTGGAACCTTTGTTGACTACACGTGTATGTTGAAGTTTTTAGATTCGGGTGATGCGTTTCGATACAAGAACCCAAAATCATTGTACAAATAACTAAACCGTACCGCAGTTTCTCGATAAGGGGCATTAAACATTCACCCCTATTCTACAACTCTTTCGTATTCCGATTTTGCTACGAATCGTAGGAATAGTATGCTGCAATCCAAATCGTATGTTCGAACTTTCGAAATTGGCATGCCAAAACGAACGAGTAAGAAATTGACAGATTTTTTGCGCAATTTTGTACGAAAACTATCCTGTGTCGGAAGCGAGATAAAATATGTAAATCGATATGTGTTTGCAGGAATATTAGTGGTGTTCTTTTAAACAGATAAATTTGCCTTTCGAATATACGTATATTTTTATCCACGGATTTATATAAACGAACAACAAAGAATGTTTGTTGCCTCTCATCGAGAATCTTGGTTCCGGTTTGGTAATTTATACAATGATTTTCGGTTGTTGTGTCCAAACTCATAACCCGAATCTAAAAACTTTAACATACACGTGTAATCAAAGGATTAATCTTTTATTTAAAAGAAATGTTTTAAATTTCCGAGCATTGGTTTATTAATAAATTTGGTTCGCACTATGCACTTTTTTTTTTGTAAATTTCGATGTGGGTTCTGCGCAAAAGTACTGTGGATGGCATAGCCGGAGTTATATGCACAATAAATGTTGTATGCCTTTGACATGCGGAAGCCCCTCTTCTGCGGCAACACAAAGGAGAATTCTACTTAGTAAGGGTTATAATCTCTAAGCGCGGCCGAAGGCAGAAGCAAGCACAACAGGTGGTGGACCTAACAAAGTGCAAAGGAAGGAATGGCTTGGAAGAAGCTGTTATTGCATTAACTGGATTGAGAACCAGTTCTTCTGGCATATGAGGAGTTCTGGCTTGTGGTTCAATAAATCAACCAGAAGCTGACATAAATGCGCCCATGGTTACTATGCCCGACAGCTTCGCATATCTTTGTGAAATCATTTCCATAGCGTGCTATAATTGCAAATGCAATAGAATCCATCGCTTCCTTCAAAATATGTAAAATGAAACAATTTTACTATAAATAAGCACTTGATGAGTGTTTTTTAATTCCTTTTCACTTCGTTTTCTTTAATTTAGCTGACATCGAGCTGAGATTTTAAGCAGCTTTAACTTATGTTATGCTGTGGTGTAGTGGTAAGCAGTACGCGCTCCCACTCCGCAACGCCTGGGTTCAAGCCCTGGTCAAAGCAAGATCGCAAAAAATATAGAAAAAGGTTTTTTCTTAACAACGGTCGTCCCTCGGCAGGCAATGGCAAACATCCGAGTGTATTTCTGCCATGAAAAACAGCTTCTCATAAAAATACAATCGCCGTTCGGAGTCGGCGTAAAACTGTAGGTCCCTTCGCTTTGTGTGACAACATCAAGGCGCACGCCACAAATCGGAGGAGAAGCTTGGCCAAACACTAACATATGTGTAAGCGCCAATCTATTATTATTATTATAACTTATGAACGGTAAGTCACATGACAAAAAAATTTGGTGTGAAGACATAACGAAAGTAGGCGTTTATATTGAGGTAATTATATGTCAGTGAGTTTGTATAAGAGTGCCCGGCACGTTCCATAGCTGTGAAAGTTTACACCCCTATTCTGCAACTCTTTCGTATTCGGATTTTGCTACGAATCGTAGAAATAGTATGATGCAATCCGAATCGTATTTTCGAACTTTCGAAATCCGTAACAATGGCATGCCTAAAAACGAACGAGTACGCTTTTTTGCGTGTCGGAGGCGAGATAAAAGACTTAAATCGATGTGTGTTTGCAGGAAATATTAGTGGTGTTCATTTAAACAGATAAATTTGCCCTTCGCATATAAGTATATTTTTATCCACTGCTTTATATAAACGAGTAAATCACAATCTTTGTTGTCCCTTATCGAGAAACTTGGGTCCGGTTTAGTTATTTGTACAATGATTTTCGGTTGTTGTGTCCAAACGCATAATCCGAATCCAAAAACTTTAACATCGCGTGTAATCAAAGCATTAAAATTTTATTTAACCCTCCGATGAGTGACAGTGCCGATGACGTTAGATTCGTGAGAAGGTCCTTAGGGACCTACAAAGAGTTGCTCGATGTTTCGACTGTACATGTGCAACTTCTTTGGTATTTATGTTGTCTTTTGATTAAATTAACGTCCTGCATATATATTAGGAATGAAATAATTGGAAGAACAAGTGAAAAAAAATCAAAACATGAAGACAAGTAACTTGTTATTTCTTCTAAAATTGTACAAGGTCCCTAGGGAC
>NW_023460209.1:0-40723 GCF_013731165.1 Rhagoletis pomonella
AAAATATTAAAAATAAAATGTTAACAAGCCACAATAACATTGACAAAACCGATTTCAATTCCCATCTAAGAATTTAAGATTATCGTTAATCTATTCATGATCCAATTATCGGATTTAAACCAAATTAGACCACCTGTCAGGTAACACCTTTCCTTTAAAAAATCGGTTAACGTGGTCCAAAGTTATGCGATAACATGCTTACATAGAAAAAAAATAATAAAAAAATATTCCGACGAATTGATAATCTTCTCCTTTTTGTGAAGTCGTTTAAAAACAAATACATCAGCAAGCTTTCACCGTCAAATGAATTCAGGGTAAAATTGTCAAAGCTCCCAATAAACTTAAAGGAAATAATGAAATCATCAAAACAATTTCAGTCCTCACATTAAAGCTAACGAAGCATAAAGTTTGCATTGTGTTTTCTTGTTTTCCTTGACATTTGAAGAGTAGAGGTGCGGCGAAATTTTTTTTAGCACAACAACGGTTACGATGTGAAAAAAGTTTGGGAACCCCTGGTCTAGGGCATTAAAAATAATCTCAGCTGAAAAGACGGAAGAGTATTCGGGAAGAAGAGAATTACGGATTATTGTTGTGTTTGTAGTGACGCTAAAACTGGTGGATTGGCTAGTTTTAGATCCATCGGTGAAGATGAATGAGTAATCCTGTAATTTGCTTGAAAGTTCGGAGAATAATTTTTGATAAATTACACAATCAAAAAATTATTAAAAAGATTCGGTGCATTATAGAATAACAATATGGGTATCAATTAAAAGGAAAAATTCTGTAGAATAGAAAAAAAATGTAATGTTATAATAATATCTTAGAAATTTCAAAGTCCTTAAAAAAACATCCTGACGTCAGAGAGAAAAATTGAAAACGCAGTTATACTATATTTGGCTCCTAGTTTTGTGAATATATTGATTTTTTCGTGTGTTTTAAAAATTTTTGGGTTTTGTCGCACGGTGTTATGGTAGAGGTGTGTCTACGAAGGGAAGTGTTGATGGCAGATTTAGGAAGCTCCCAAGGCGGGGATTTGATGGTTGGTGGTGGTTCGGAAAGGAATGGCAGATGGAGGAGGGAGCATTTGGTTATTGCTTTGGAGATGACTGATTCCAATTTTTGGGTTTGCTTACGCTTTGAGCAAGTGTAAATAAGGTTGTGGAGGGGAGTGTAATGGCTAGTTACAAGTAATTTGCAAAGACTTGGTGTGATAAGATCTCTTCTATTCTCGATCGATTTTATATTCGCTTCGTACATCATATTGTGGATACGAGTGGATTGTGGATTGAATGGACTTTGCTGAGAATATTTTTTTGGAGCGTATCTGTAGAGGAATAAACCGTAGTCAGTTTTTGGAACTATTAGAGCGTTTATAACAGAGATGAGGGAGCTAATATTGCAATTGAATTTGTTGCTCGATAAGCACTTGATAATGATAAGCAGGGAACGGATTTTATGGAAATTGCCTTTTTCCTGCTAAAGAGATAGAGTATATTCGATTAAGAATGTCCACGATTTAGCTTTCCCTGATTCCATATATACACATTTGATGTTGCCTTTTTTTTGCCTTTTTTAAGATATTTGCCTTTTTTTTGCCTTTTCTACCTTTAAAAAAGTGATTATAGCATTTACAATTTTTTTTTTTAAGATTAAAAAATATACACATGCCCATGCGGCTTATAGAAGCGCAGGGACCTCTTGCCAAATTAGTGTTGAAAAAATTCAAAGCCGTTTTCTCAGCTAACGTAGGCTTGAAGACAATAAGAGGTGTGGATAAAATTGTAAAGGGCGAGGAAAACGCCCTTATTCCTGATAATATGAACGTTTCAAACGTTCCATATTTAAATTGGGCTCCCTTGTATCAACTTACGTCGATCGCACATTTAGTACATTCAAGGCTTTTCTTCGCGAAAATCGAATCAAAATGCTGCCAGAAAACTTCAAAATGCATCTTGTGGTTCAATGTTACTACAACTATACAGATTAAAGTTTTATGAGTTAGAAACTCGAAAGGATAAAATAGTCAAAGATTCAAAGTACAAATTTTTCATATAATGAAACTAGTTCATAGTTTTTTTCTTTTTACTTGTAATATAAACATTTCTAAAAAAATATATTTTTTGATTGTTCTTCGTATTTTCTGTCTTTTTTTAGTGCCTTATTTTGCTTTTTTTGCAATACCTTTTTTTTGCCTTTTCCTGCCTTTTTCGCTATTTTATTTTGCCCTTTTTTTGCCTTTTTTACAATACCTAGTGCCTTTTCCTGCCTTTTTAGCTATTTTATTTTGCCTTTTCCAGCCTATTTCGTTACTTTATTTTGCCTTTTTTATAGGTTTTTAGGTCCTAAAAATCCGTTCCCTGATGATAAGATTCTCTTCCAGCGATAGTAAAAGCTCATCTACGTGAGAGTTCCATCTGTATCTGGAATTGAAAGTGAGGCCCAGGATTTTGAGTTTATCGACGTCGTTAAGGCGAACGTTGCTAGTTTGGATAGTACATTTGCACTCACTTTTTCTACAAATATGAAGGTGTTTGCATTTTTGAAGAGATAACTCGGCGCCGGAATAGCTACACCATTCCGTAATCTCATTTATAAGGGAATTGATGTTAATGTTTTGGTTTTTCTTTTGGTGTAGTTGCACAGTGATATGGAAGTCATCAGCGTAGGCGCAGAAATTCAGCAAAAATAAAAGCGCTGATAGGGGGATCCTTACGGGATTCCGTTGTAGAGGCTCAGTTTGTTGGAGTATTTATTAGAGATTTTGACCTTGATTTTTCTGTTTTTCATGAAGTTTATTATGTAGTTTGTTATTTTCTGACCAACTTTCCATTCTAGGAGCTGATCTATGATGGAATGGATTCCCACTATATCAAAGGCTTTTGCTAAGTCCAGTGATATGATCGAGATATGTTTTTTGGAGGATAAGGAGTCTGTCATCATGCAGTCTAGATACACTAGACTAGGGTGCCGCTAGTGGCTAGAGTATACTAGTGGTGCGGGCAAATTCTTTAGACTTTCCATACACAACGCAAGCGGTTTGATCAAACTTCAGCATGGCGGCCAGAAAATCAAAAAATTTTGATTTTTATTAAAATTGCCTTCAGCGGCTCGTCAAACCCCATACACAACACAAATAGCTTAAGCTTTCGCTCTTAAGCGTAGTTCCCCAGTACGTTATGTCAACGTAAAATTGAATCAGAAATATTTAAAAAAAAAACAGCCGAAAACGTACCCTTTTCACAACCACTTTCGGTACTTTTGTAGACCTAATCCGCGTTTCATCCACCTTTCTTCCCGTTTTCGGATTAATTTTCGGATTTTTTGCTGGCTGGCCTGTTCTCGTAACAAGCGCAGCAGCTTCTCGCACGTTTATTAATTACTTATTCTTTGAAACTTCACAATCGCACTGTCAAAGAGCGAATCAACACGATTTTAGAGGCAGTCTTCTCGTGTTAGTGAGGTACTCATTACTTACGCCACTAGCGACGAAATTTCGAAAGCTATCGACAAATTTGTACACAACAATGGTTTGAAATGGAGCGAGTGTGCGGATATTTGCGGTGGTTGGAAAAACAGAAGGAGCGGTGTATATGGTGAAGCAAGAGGCAGAAAACGCCACGAGAAGTCACTGCATGGACCCTCGGTATTCCCTGGCGACTAGGAAGATGTCGCCGCTATATTTAAAACCCGTATTGGATGATGCTGCGAAGATAACAGAGGCCTGCAAAATTAAAATACATCTCTGGTTTTTTCTAGCACGTCGAGATGTTTTTTTATTAGTGACATATATATTTTAGAATTTCTAGCAATTTGCATGCACACCCCATAAATAAACAAAGTTATCAGAAAAACGTATGTAACATCGAAGTTAACGCTAAGAAAATTGATAACAGCCGGTTTCACTAGCAATTTCCATACAAAATAAAAAAAATTAAAATCATTTATCACTTAAATCGCTTTCGTGAAATTGGCTGTAAAAATTATTTCCTTAGCGTTAACGCGCATTACCAGCGTTTGCTTGGAAGGTTTAGAAAAAAACAATTGTCGAATATTTTCCCAACATTGACTCTGAGGATGGCTTCAGGTGCATAACAAACCCGTTTTCATGTGGCCCGAAAAGTAAACCTACTGAGATGACCAATTAAGCTTTTGAAAACCTTCTGGGCATCAGGGAAGACAGCACTTTGATTATTAAATACTACGAAGGGAGCCAAGAGAGTTCTGGATGCAAGTGTATGCAGAAAACACTGCTGTTGGCAAGACTGCATTAAAAATACTAGTGACTTTTAGGCCCTTATTATGAGTTGCATTCGATTTTCGATCTTCGCTGGTTATCGAAGATCAACATCGAAAGTGAAATTATGAGCTATGCACCCGTGTCGAAATTTTCGTTAAGTATCGAATTTTCTGTCGAACAGAATTTTGCTTTCGTTGGTGTAGCGAGGTGCTAGAAAATTTTGAAAAATGTATGATTTTGCATTTGTTTTTTTACTTTATGGCGGCTAGACACTAATTTTAAACTATTTTTATTAATTTCATGCAGTTCTGACGTCGTGAATATTAAACACAAGCTCGAAAGACTTGTTTTACTTGTGAAAAAAAATCCCAATACTCAGTTGGCACGATCTCTGAGAAAAAAATCGTAAGCTGTTGATAGTTTTAAAATATTTTGAATAGATTTGGCTCACAAACGCCTCTTTAGACAGTCGGAAGTTTTTAATAAACAAATTTCTTAAATATATTTTATGTCAAAATTTATTCGAAACACTACACTTAAACCCTCTTAAACATTTTCTACTCCTGGCCAGTTTACCAAGCTCTCTCCTCTGACGAATCGTTGAACCAGAACTCCGTTGTACTCATTTTTACCAAGTTTTTATAAACTCTTTCTTGTTTCTTTTTTATTCTTCTCTATTTCATTTTAATTTGCACAATTTTACATACATATGTATAAGCACACTATTTAGTTTGCTCGATTTGTAAACAAAATTTCTCAGGGGTGAAAAATATACTATAGTAAGCAACCTAACCGAGCGAAATTCACATTAGCGCTATTCTTCATCGAATGAGCGTCATAATACCAAATGAAAATTTCTTTCGATCAGCACTTTCGACCACAGTCGAATGAACTCAACATAGGGCCCTTACTTTTACATTTCTATGTGAGACTGCATTTTCAACTAATGCTTACATAAACAAGTAATTTTGAAGCAAAAAACCGATTTCAATTTCCATCTAAGAATTTAAGATTATCGTTAATTTATTTGTGATCCAATGATCGGATTTAAACCAAATTAGACCACCTGTCACCTGCTTCCTTTAAAAAAAGAATTATAGTAATCGGTTAAAGTGTTCCAAAGTTATGCGGTAACATAGGCCCCTATTCTGAGTTGCATTCGATTTTTGACTGTGGTCGAAAAAGCTGAGCGAAAGAATTTTCGTTTGATATTATGGCGCTCATTCGATGAAGAATAGCGCTATTGTGAATTTCGCTCGTTTAGGTTGTTCACAATAGTATATTTTTTGCCGCTGAGAAGCTTTGTTTACAAATCGAGCAAACTAAATAGTGTGCTTATACATATTTATGTAAATTTGTTCTAATTAAAATGAAGTAAAATGAAAGCAAGTTTATAAAAACGTGGTAAAATGAGTACAACGAGTTCTGGTTCAACGATTCGTCAGAGATGAGAGCTTAGTAAACTGGCCAGGAGTAGCAAATGTTTAAGAGAGTTTAAGTTTATTAGTCTTTCGAATATATTTTGATATAAAATATATTTAAGAAATTTGTCTACAGATTCATTAAAAAGTTCCGACCATCTAAAGGGGCGTTTGTGAGCCAAATCTATTTAAAATATTTTAAAACTATCAACAGCGCTACGATTTTGTTCTCAGAGATCGTGCCAACAGAGTATTGGGATTTTCTTTCCAGCCTTTCGAGCTTGTGTTTAGTATTCACGATGTTAGAACTGCATGAAATTAATAAAAATTGTTTAAAATTAGACGCCAAAATGTAAGAAAACATATACAAAATCATACATTTTTCACAATTTTCTAACACTTCGCTACACCATCGAAAGCAAAATTCTGTTCGACAGAAAATTCGATACTCAACGAAAATTTCGATACGCTTGCATAGCTCATAATACGAATTTCACTTTCGATCTTAGATCTTCGCTGGCTATCGAATGCAGCTCGTAATAAGGGCCATACATAAAAAAATATACCCCCTTATTCTAGAACCCGAATTTTCGTAATTCGTAATTCGTAGCTACGGTACGAAAAACGAAAAATCCACATGCTGCAACCCTTGCGGAAACATGTGCAGCATTGCCAGCTATCAGTTGTTTTCGAAGATAGCTGAATGGAGGAAAACAAAGTGGAAAGGAATTAAAAAAACACTCATCAAGTGCTTGTTTATTGTGAAATTGGTTAATTTTACATATTTTGAGGAAAATTATGGATTCGGATGTATTTGCAATTATAGCAGCAGAGTAAGCGGGCGCTATGGCAATGGATTCACAAAGGTATGCGGAGCTGTCGGTCATAGTAACCATGGGCGCAGCTATGTCAGCTTCTGGTTGAATTGTTGAACCACAAGCCAGAACTCCTCCTATGCCTGAAGCTCTGGTTCTCAATCCAGTTAGAGCAATAACAGCTTCTTCCAAGCCATTGAAAACATGCACTTTGTTAGGTCCACCACCTGTTGCGCTTGCTTCTGCCTTCGGCCGTGCTTAGGGATTATAACCCTTACTAAGTAGAATTCTCTTTCTGTGTTGCGGGGTAGAGGGGCTTCCGCATGTCAAAGGTATACAACATTTCTTGTGCATATCAGTCCAGCTACGCCGTCCACAGTATTTTTGCGCAGAACCCACGTCGAAATTTGCAAAAAAGTGCATAGTGCAAACTGAGTTTATTAATAAGTTAGTGGTAGGAAATTTGAAACATTTATCTTAAATAAAATGTGAATCCTTTGATTACACGTGTATGTTAAAGTTTTTGGATTCGGGTTATGCGTTTGGACACAACAACCGAAAATCGTTGTACATTAACTAAACCGGACCCAAGTTTCTCGATAAGTGGCAACAAATATTATTTTTTGCTCGTTTATATAAAGCAGTGGATAAAAATATACGTATATACGAAAGGCAAATTTATCTGTTTAAATGAACACAACAAATATTTCTTGCAAACACACATCGATTTACATCTTTTATTTCGCCTCCGACACAGAATTGTTTTCATATAAAATTACGCAAAAAAGCTTACTCGTTCGTTTTTAGGCATGCCATTGTTACGAATTTCGAAAGTTCGAAAATACGATTCGGATTGCAGCATACCATTCCTACGATTCGTAGCAAAATCCGAATACGAAAGTGTTGCAGAATAGGAGTGATAATAAAAGAATATTCCGACGAATTGATAACCTTATCCTTTTTGTGAAGTCGGTTAAAAACAAATACACCAGCAAATTTTCAGCGTCAAACGATTTCAGGGTAAAATTGTCACAGCTCCCATTAAACTTAAAGGAAATAATGAAATCATGAAAACAATTTCAGTCCTCACATTAAAGCTAAAGGAGCATAAAGTTTGTATCGTGTTTTCTTGTTTTCGTAGGCATTTGAAGAGTAGGGGTGCCGCGAAATTTTTTTAGCACAACAAGGGTGTCGAAGTGAAAAAAGTTTGGGAACCCCTGCACTAGACTATCAGCAACGGATCTGCATCTTTTAAATCCCATTTGATTACTATTTAGTAGTTTGTTTGAAGTAACAAACCACCATAGCCTATTGGCTATAATTTTATGTAGGATCTTTGTGCATACAGGGTTCAATGATATGGGTCGGTAAGATTGTATATTAGTTTTGTCTGCCTTGGCCTTTAAGATCGGGATTATTGTGCTAAGTTTATACAGTTGTGGTATTTGGTTGTGGAAAATTTTGTTGCATAAGGAGGTAAGTCGTATTTTCGCATGGGGCGAGAGGTGTTGGATCATACTGTATGTAATTCTATCGAAGCTTGGTGACGAACCCTTCATTTTTTTAAAGCGATGGATATCTCAATGTATGATATCGGTTTTTCAATAGATTTAGCTTTCAAATCGGGGTCGTACTTAGGTAAGTTAGAAAGTAGGGATTCTTTTTTTAACCTGTACATTTGGGGGAACTTGGAATCAGAGGATTCTTCTGGCCAGTGCATGCAGAATTTGTTGGCAATTTCGAGGTGGTCTACTACAGTGGAGTTGTACAAGGCTAGACAATGAATACCGGTTCGAGTTTTAAGACCGCAGAAACGTCTAATGTTGGACCACACTGTTCCGGGGGATATCAGGAGTTATGTCTGAAGTAAATCCAGATATAGCGACCGTTTTGGAAATTTTTGTTTCCCTTTTAAGTTTAGCAGCAGCTCTTTTATAGGTTGTGATATTTTCGATTGTAATTGATCGTTTAAGTGTGTCCCATAGTTTGTTTTTTTTGTTGTTTAAATTTTTCTAAATATTTATTCCACCGAGGAACGGATTTCTTAGTGGGACAAGTAAATGTTTGGGGTATTGATAGGTGTGCGCTTCTTAATACTATTCCTTGTATATTTGTGGCTTCTTTGTTGATGTTATCGCTTAAGCTGATGCCAGATAAAACTTTGTAGCTTTGCGTGACATTTATAACTTTGCCAGCAAAGCGCCAGACGCAAAAGGTATGCCACAATGAACGCCAAGAAAACAATGTTGTACCGCTTTTTTACTCATCAAAGTTGCTGTGGATTTTAATTATTTTGATTTAAAATTATCAGCAATGTAATTAAGTTTTATGTTTCTGCATGAAAACCCGAATTTGGACGAAACAAAATAAATATTAAACCGGCTGATTGTCAAAGCGCGCAAAAAGATGGGAGTTGACCATCTTTTCGCTTCGCGCTGCCGCTTCAACGATTTATGTGGCATGCTTTGTGCATTTTCATACAATTCATCTTATCTGTCAAAGCGAATCTGTCACGTAAAGCGAAGCAAAAGTTTTATGTGACATCAGCTTTTTTGCTATTTCGCTTGTAAACTTTTCTGAGAGTTCATTGTACATAGGCCAAGCAGTTTGTTTTGTAGAGAATTTTGGTTCATTGAGAATGTTGGGACCGAAGCATGAGTGAAAGAGAGTGATTACGATGGGAAAGTGGTCACTTCCAAACAGATAACTCTCAGCCTTCTACTTCAAGAATGATAGAATACAAGATTGCGCCAATCGAGCTGAGAGCAACTGTCCGTGACGTCAAAAAATACCAGAATGAGAGAGCAAGACGAACTCGACAAGAAAAAGAGGAAGCATCGAACAAAAGGCAGTATTGCCAAGTTATGAATTTGAAAAAGCACAAAATTTTTATTGGTGTATTTTATGGACTTTATATGCATACATGATTTTATTGTAAGGATGCCAATTCAAATTAATAAATATCAATGTTTCTTGCACGACGGTCGATTTCTTCTGGCATGATTGAAGGTGCTGCCACATATTTTGTTGTCGCTTATGATTGTCACTGTGCCATGATTTTGTTAAAATTTTTGTAAAGTTGCTTACCACACTTACGATTGCTATAAATTTGCTTAGATTTTTTTAGGATTTTCTAATTTGGTGTCCTCAGACTAAAAACAAAAGCACCAAAAACGCACCAAGCACCAAACTCAAAAATTTTCGCGTTTTGAATACCCACTAAATTTGGTGCGAAAAGCAGCAAGTTGGCAACAGTGAATGTAAACAAAAGTATTTTATGACGTCAGCGATTGGGTAGATGCTGTCAAATCGACGAAGAGAGGGTTAGCGGTCCGCGAATGGCGCGACCTTTATTTTCTGGATCGTGCTTCTACTTTGCATCGATAGCTAATTGGGGAGAGCAGAACGTTAGGTCTATATGGGAGAGGGTGTTGTGTGTATTGAAGTGAGTAGCAGAGCCGTCGTTGAGAAGAGTGTAGTGTGAGTCATCTAAAAATTTCGAAATCAGATTTCCCCTGGCATTACTGCGAGGAGAGCCCCATTTAGGGCGCCAGCAGTTAAAGTCACCAGTGGCCAAGCGAGGCATCTGAGTGGAATCAAAAGCATGAACTAGATGTGAGAAAGAGAGTCTGGTGCTGTGAGATATATAGGTTGAATGAATAGTAAATTTAATTTTAGAGTGGATTCTAGCTGATGTTGTTTCAAATCGTGTGCTAATATTTAATGTTTCGTACTGTATTTGCTTACGTATAAGCAATACAACTCCTCCGTATGATGTTGAAGCTTGATTTTCTTGTAAAAATTCAAAATTTTTGGGTAGTGATGGCAAAAAAGATTTAATAATCGATTAATCGGTTAGCATCGGAAAGCATTCGATTAATAATTGTAATTAATCGTAAGAAATTAACCGATTAATCGGTCACTTCGATTAAAATCGAAAATTAATAAAAAAAAACATTTATAAGTTATAAAAACTGACTAACACCACGTGTCAAAATTATAGCGCACGACAAGATTTTTTTTGTTCTTTGAATTTAGATATGTTTTTAAGTATAGCTTATTCTTTAGCAAAAAAACGTATAAATATGAATATATCAAACTTTGTGCAATATTGAAAAAAATCAACAAAGAATGTTTCGCCCTTTTTAGTTAGATTTCATGGAAATATTCCAGTATGCAGTTTTGTAGCCCATTAAATTTTTGTATGAAAAATTCCAAGACTGAGGTATCTGGCACTTACCACTGATTTTTGGTATTTTTCTCTTGGTAATGGTGTTGCTTATTTTCTTCAATATAAATAAGAAGAAAATGCGCAACACCGAATTCGGAAAATAAAATTAAAATATGTGCATGCCTGCGTTGTGATTTTTTTAGTACTACTTAGGTTAAGCTTGCGTTGAGGTTTTTGGCAAAAATATCGTTTAAAAATTTGCAGAATACGAGAATGTAAAGAACATACCAGCTTATTTTGATTCATACATTATTGTGTGAGTAAAATACTAAATTTTTGATGGTTTCTTTTCGATTATTTTGAAAAATTAATCGGTTAATCGCTCGATTAATCGAAATGAAAATTTCGATACAATACAATCGTTAACCGAATGAAAATAACCGATTATAATCGGTTATTCGATTAATTGTGCCATCACTATTTATGGGAATTTGAATATTTTTTGTTGCATGAAGGTGGGTTTCCTGTAGCGATACTATGAGCGGACGGTGTCGCTTAATTAATATTAAGAGCTCACTGTAGTGATTCACGTAACCGTTAATATTCCACTGAATTATTTTAAGAGTCATTTAAGGGAAAAAGCAAAAGGGTACATTGGAAAGAGTGAGCATAAATGATAGTGGCGGGAAGATGTGTACTTACGTATGCTGGCTGTGGGGAAAAAGAAATAAGATTACTTAAGTGTTACTAGGGACTTACTAAGGTTTAATGTAGAGAGAGGGATAATGGTTATGTTACAATAACATGAGCTTGAGGCCGAATGTAGTGACGAGATTTCATACCGTAGTGCTATCAATATTGGCAACCAAATTAATATTAAAATTAACATGGCGCGATAATTAATGGAAAAGCAGGATAATATTTTGTTTGTAGATGGCTTATAAGTCGGGGTCATGCTCTTTTTCACAACCACTTTCGGTACTTTTGTAGACCTAATCCGCGTTTCATCCACTTTTCTTCCCGTTTTCGGATTTTTTGCTGGCTGGGCTGTTCTCGTAACAAGCGCAGCAGCTTCGCGCACGTGTATATATTACTTATTCTTTGGAATTTCACAATCACACTGTCAAAGAGCGAATCAACACGATTTGAAGCTCGGAACACTTTGACGACTGCAACTTCACGACGTAACGACAGCGACATCATTTTGTCGACAAATGTCGCCTTGAAGCCAGCTTCTTAAACATTTTGAAGACCTCAGCGACATAGCAAACAGCTGATTTTAAAGTTTGACATTTTGGTATATTTATTTCACAAATTGTGTATTTTTATTTAAGTAAATAAGAAAAACATGAACAATCAAGAATATGTGATTAATTTTGCGACAATTTAATTTTGCAGCACTACATCTACTCATTGTCGCCGGCAAAATTAGAAATAGATTTAATTTGGCGACGTCGACAATTGCAGTCCTGCAGCCAAGATGTCGTGCTGTCGTCAAAATAATTGTGTCCGTAAGAACGTGTGTATTTAAAATTTGACAGATGCTGCTTGTCGCTTGCTGTCGTCAAAGTGTTCCGAGCTTGAGAGGCAGTCTTCTCGCGTCGGGTTAGTGAGGTACCCATTCGCGATGCAAATCGAAGAAGAACGAAGTACTTGAGACGTACGCCACTAGCGACGAAATTTTTAAAGCTATCGACAAATTTGTACAGAAAAATAGGGGTATTCTCCAGATCTTGCAAAGCCATTGCACGTAGCACGGATTGCATGGATTGCATAACTTGCAAACACACAACAAAAAAATATATGGGAAACAACATTTCCTATCGCTGCAAAATATGCAACGTCGAAACCCATGTATATATTTTGCAAAATAGCATAGCAAGATAAATGCGATCCTGTGCTAGTTGTTTTGTTGTTGGAATTGCTACATATTTCTCCCATTCCTCTCATCTCGCTCACTTCATTTTTTGCTGTCTCTTGTTATTGTATTTGATACATAATTTCGCTGCTTTCTACCCATGCATGCTTCCACTTTGCAATGGGGTGCTCTCGTACTCTTCGAAATTTGGAATAGTATTTTTGCATTTCGTGCAACCCGTGCATCGTGAAAGACTTCGAGAATATACCTAATGGTTTGAAATGGAGCAAGTGTGCGGATATTTGCGGTGGTTGGAAAAACGAAAGGATGAAGTAAGAGGCAAAAAACGCCACGAGAAGGCACTATATGATCCCTCGGAATTCCCTGGCGATTAGGAAGCGGCATCTTCCCTAGATTTAAAACCCGTATTGGATGACGCTGCGAAGATAACAGACTCCTGCGAAATTAAAATACATCTCTGGTTTTTTTTCTAGCCCGTCAAGATTTTATTTACTGGTGACTTGTTTATTTTAGAATTTCTAGCAATTTGCATGAAAACCCCATAAATAAACAAAGTAATCAGAAAAACCATGATACAATAATTTTTAGAAAGTAGTTTCACTTCTTCTTATCCGCCATGTTAGCTATCTGAGAGAAAACGTGTTCCGTAATTTTTGTTGTACCAACTTTTTCAAAAAAAAAAAATCCAGCTTTTGACGTTGGAAAAATAAAACAAAGAAAAGCCAAACATATAAGTAGAAAAATTTTCGAATATTTTGTAATAATTTTCTTCATAAAAAATTAACTGCTGCTTTCGTGGATATTGCAACACACGGAGTAGATGTAAGGACACAGCTATTAGAGCCACCGCACACCACAGACTTTAACGGCCGCCTATTTAAATGATAGGGATCGCTTGAAATATGTACATGAAGATGTATGGGGGTGCGCACATTACACCAGCTTAATCGCTCTGACGAATAAGTTGTGGTGCAATGGAAAGACTAGCGAGCACATCTAAATTGGCGGCCGATAAAGTCCGTGGTGTGCGATGGATCTAATCCATTATAAACAAGAAATATTGCTGTTATATTTTCATTTTTATGATTTTTATTCATGTGATTAGCAGTGGCAAAAATGTATGTATAAAATACGTATATTTATATTAAAAATAAAGTGATCAGTTATGTAACATATAAATCTTTACATGTTCTGTTAAAAAATATCTAAAATAACAAGCGATAATCCCCAAGTTCTATATCGTAGCAGTGGCCACATTGCGTGTTTGTCACAGACACGGTTTATGCCAAAAACTTTGAAGTGAAACTACTTTCTAAAAATTATTGTATCATGAGAAAAACGTATGTGACATCGAAGTTAACGCTCAGAAAATTGCAATTTCCATAGAAAATTCAAAAAATTAAAATCATTTATCACTTAAATTGCTTTCGTGAAACTGGCCGTAAAAATTATTTTCTTAGCGTTAACGCGCATTACCAGCGTTAACTTGGAAGGTTTAGACCATTGTCAAATAATTTCCCAACATTGACTCTGAGGATGGCTTCAGCTGGATAACAAACCAGTTTTCATGTGGCCCGAAAAGTACACCTACTGAGATGACCAATTAAGCTTTTGAAAACCTTCTGGACATCAGTGAAGACAGCACTTTGATTATTAAATACTACGAAAGGAGCCAAGGGAGTTCTGGATGCAAGTGTATGCAGAAAACACTGCTGTTGGCAAGATTGCATTAAAATACTAGTGACTTTTAGGTCCTTATTATGAGTTGCATTCGATTTTCGATCTTCGCTGGTTATCGAAGTCGAACATCGAAAGTGAAATTAAGAGCTATGCAACCGTGTCGAAATTTTCGTTGAGTATCGAATTTTCTGTCGAACAGAATTTTGATTTCGATGGTGTAGCGAAGTGCTAGAAAATTTTGAAAAATGTATGATTTTGCATTTGTTTTTTTACTTTATGGCGGCTAGACACTAATTTAAATTTCTTTTTTATTAATTTCATGCAGTTCTAACGTCGCGAATATTAAACTCAAGCTCGAAAGACTGGTGTTACTTGTGAAAGAAAATCCCAATACTCAGTTGGCACGATCTCGTAAGCTGTTTATAGTTTTAAAATATTTTAAATAGATTTGGCCCGCAAACGCCTCTTTATACAGTCGGAAGTTTTTAATAAATCTGTAGAAATTTCTTAAATATATTTTATGTCAATATATATTCGAAAGACTACACTTAAACCCTCTTAAAAATTTTCTAGTCTTGGACAGTTTACCAAGCTCTCATCCTCTGACGAATCGTTGAACCAGAACTCCGTTGTACTAATTTTTACCACGTTTTTATAAACTCGCTTTCTTTTTTATTTCATTTTAATTTGCGCAAATTTACATACATATGTATCGAGCACTATTTAGTTTGCTCGATTTGTAAACAAAACTTCTCAGCGGTGAAAAATATACTATTGTAAACAACCTAACCGAGCGAAATTCACAATAGCGCTATTCTTCATCGAATGAGCGTCATAATACCAAATGAAAATTCGTTCGATCAGCACTTTCGACCACAGTCGTATGCTACTCATAATAGGGGCCTTACTTCTACATTTCTATGTGAGACTGCATTTTCAACAAATGCTTACATAAACAAATAATTTGTTATAGTTAATCTATTCATGATCCAATGACCGGATTTAAACCAAATTAGACCAATTCTCAGGCAACGCCTTTCCTTTAAAAAAGAATTATAGTAATCGGTTAACGTGGTCCAAAGTTATGCGGTAACATACATAGAAAAAAATAATAAAAAATATTCCGACGAATTGATAACCTTATCCTTTTTGTGAAGTCTGTTAAAAACAAATACACCAGCAAGCTTTCAGCGTCAAATGATTTCAGGGTAAAATTTTCAAAGCTCCCAATAAACTTAAAGGAAATAATGAAATCATCAAAACAATTTCAGTCCTCACATTAAAGCTAAAGGAGCATAAAGTTTGCATTGTGTTCTCTTGTTTTCGTAGACATTTGAAGAGTAGGGGTGCCGCGAACCTTTTTTAGCACAACAAGGGTGCCGAGGTGAAAAAAGTTTGCGAACCCCTGGAATAGATTACGCCTTTAGTGAAATTAAGTAAGGGATATCGTTGTGAATTGTCAAAGAGAGAGTGACACCAGCTTTACTAATTTGTGGCCTTGCCCGTGGTTTTTACAGGGTTCAGAAATTCTCACTCACATTCTCTCACGTTCGCGATCAAGAATATTCCACTATTATTTTTTTATCGCGAGTGAAAAATGCAATCAAATTTATCATCTCTCACATTCGGAATGCGATCGACAAAAAAATTTCCGCTGCTTTTCATTCGCGATCGAAAAAAGGAAAGAAATTTCTTCTCACTCGAATATGCATTTTGTTATGCATACAGCATACTTTTTTTTTTTTTTCTTTATGGACGTTGGGATAGCGCACTATCTATCAAGTGGCCCGTATGAAACTCCGATGAAGCCACCTCCCCGGGACTGCTTTCGCATTTCATCAGAGAGGGGCCATGGCATACAGAATGCCTCACTCCATAACGCCATTTCCCGGATGGGGGAATCCACATTTTTGATGTTTTATGATGGTTCAGGAACGTTTGGTCGTCTGTGCTTCGTGAAGAGATTCCCTTTCGAGTAAAAAACAAGAGTGAAACACAATTAATGTCAATTACTTCATTTATTTCACTGATTAAAGCTTCTCTCTATCCGGCGGCGTTGTTCCCTTGCTCTAAGCACAGTCATTATTTCTTTACTGACAGATTTCACTCCGTCCCAGACCTTAATGTCAATTATCATGTATGATAGCAAGTTTTCAGGACTCGGACTAGTCAGATTCAAATCTTTTAATTTGTTTATTTTAGCGGAAAAAGAAGGGCATGCAAAGAATATATGCTCTGCAGTTTCTGGTACATTTCTACATGAACCACACGCCATTGTGTCATCATGACCATACTTGCGCAAGTACTGTCTGAAACAGACATGCCCACTCAACAGTTGGGTCATATCAAAATCTACTTCGCCATGTGATCTGCACAGCCAGGCTTCGATGCTCGGGATGAGTCTGAAGGTCCAGCGACCCGACGAAGACGCTTCCCACCGTTGTTGCCATTGGGCGAGGTTTTTTTGGCGTTCGGCCGCGATCTCGTGCCTAGAGAGGGCTCTGCCTTTGGATCGGGAGCTCAAGTAGGTGCGCTGGATCTCGCTAGCCATTAGATCAACAGGCATTATACCAGCAATCACACTGGCGGCATCATGCGAAACTGTCCGGAAAGCACTACATATACGTAGGGCACTAAGCCGGAAAATCGAGTTTAACTTATTAGCGTACGATTTATGTTTGAGTGCATCTCCCCAAACAGGGGCCGCATACATAACAACCGATTGTGTTACTTTACTCAAGAGTTTCCTTCGATTCTGACTAGGACCTCCTACATTTGCCATTAACCTAGCTAACGAACTGTGGACAGTAGCCGCTTTCTTACTAACCGTTTCAATGTGTATTTTGTATGACAACCTAGCCTCTATCATCACACCTAAGTATCTTACTGCTGGGATCGTCTCAAATACATACCCATTTACATTCAAAGTCGTACTTTCTTTCTTCTTCCTGTTTGTTATAAGTACACCTTCAGTTTTCTGGATAGCTAGCTGCAAGCCATTATCCTTAAGCCATTCGTCGACCAAGTTAGCAGTACTTGAGGTGGCCGTATGTACGCCCTTAATATCTTTCGCTACGACAACTAGCGCAATATCATCAGCATAGCCAATTATTTTAACACCTTTTGGAACAGGGAGGCGTAAGACTCCATCGTAAGCAATGATCCAAAGCAACGGACCGAGGACGGAACCTTGAGGAACACCTCTGGTAACGACATAATCCTTCGTACCTGCATCAGTACTATAATAAAGAACTCTATTACATAGATAGCTACTTATTACGTTTATCAAATATCCCGGTGTGCTGATCGATTTCAGCGCACTAATAATATGCGGCCAGCCTAGTGAGTTGAACGCATTCTTAACATCTAGGGTTACTACCGCGCAGTATTCTTTTGAGCCGTTTTTCCAGCGTTTACCTTTTATTGCTTCTTCGGCTATGTCAGTTACTCTACGTATTGCGTCGAGTGTTGACCTACCTTTTCGAAAACCATACTGTGCATCAGACAAACAATGCGTAGAATCAATATGCTCCCATAGACGGTCACAGAATATACGCTCCAACAACTTACCTAAAGCATCAATCATGCACAGGGGTCTATAAGAGCTAGGTTCCCCCAGTGGTTTGCCAATCTTTGGGAGTAGGACCAGCCTCTGCCTTTTCCATCTATTCGGAAATATACCGTCTTGAAGGCATCTATTAAAAACTCCCGAAAATGCTGATGGGGTTGTATCCACTGCCGCTTTAATGGCAATATTTGGGATACCATCAGGACCGGGAGCCTTGTTGTTTTTTAATCGTTTGGCCGCACTTTCAATTTCCTCCTTCTTTACAGGAGGAACATAGGCATTTGCCATAGCATCTATTGACGCTGGCAATGGTTGGGGATCCGTACGCGGAAAAAGAGTCTCTACTACTTCTTTAAGCAACGTCGGGCATGTTGGCATATGCATTTGGCTAGCTTTGAACTTTTTCATTACCACTTTATAGGCGCCGCCCCAAGGATACTCATCAATTTCATTACAAAGTTCCTTGAAACAATCTCTTTTGCTAGTTTTTATAGCATCTTTTAATTTCTTTCGCAATGATTTAAAACTATCCCTTAGTTCATCCGACTTTATTCTTTGGAATTTTCTTCTAGCTTTATTGCATTGTGACCGTAACGACGCTATTTCAACCGTCCACCAGTATACGGGTCTCCGGTCGTTTCTGCGGACCTTTCTACTCATAGAAGAATCGCATGCCTTGATTAGACCTTGAGTGAGGGCTTCTAAGGGATTTCTGCATTCCCCCGCATATTCATAACGCTGCTTATTTCGCTAATTACTAATTTAAACATATTTATATCAAATGATTTTGTGCACCAACTACTTACATCACTTTGGACGTTTTGACGAGACACTGTAATTGTACTTTTTATTTCAACTATTATAGATAAGTTGTCGCTGTGCGTATACCTATCGATTAGCATCCACGTGATTTTTGTTGCCAGCGATTGACTACAGAAAGCTAAGTCAATAATGGAGCCTCTGCCATTTTTCTCAAACGTGTTTCTGTTGCCTGTATTCAACAGAAGCAGGTCTAATGAAGCAAATCCTCTTAGCAAGGCATGACCTCGATTATTTGTTCTACTGCTGCCCCATTCTAAAGCTCAAGCATTGAAATCTCCAGCTATTACTTTTGGAGAATACATCGTGGCATCTTGCACAAGTCCGTCTAGTAACAATTCAAATTCCTGCTGACTGAGGCTCGGTGGTGCATAGCAGCTGTAAATATAGGTCCCGTCGATCTTTGTTTTAACAAAAAACTCATGACTGCTAGGTTTGCCACTAATGCCTTTTTTCCGCAAACCCATATCGCGGCCTTCTTTTTATGATCAGAGATCCAAGTACCTTACAGCATACTGCATATGTACATATGTATATGTAAGTAATGCAAGCAAATCCTTTTCGGTTGGAACGAATGTACGAATATGCACAAATATATGAATTATGGTGGTAATATATATGTATATAAGTATGTACATATAAATTACATACGTACATACGTGTAGTTAAAGTATTTTCCAAGCGCACACTTTTCAATATAGTGGAGTATCTGCATGTTATTTTGCTATAATGATTGCGTTTATTTATTATATGTTTCTAATAAATGGAACTTAGTGGGGATAATATTGACTAATGAAGACTGAGAGGAAAGAAAAGCAGAAAAACCAATATAAATTTTTTATTTCTTTTAAATGTTTTGATTCGCCATTATAAGGATATTAATAAGAAACCAAAAATATAAACACGTAAATAGAGCAAGAATATGTATGTATGTCTGTATTACTTAGAAGAGAACTCAATAAAACGAAGGTCTGCATTCAATATCTTGCGCATTTTCTTCAAATTCACCTTTGTATGCAAAAAGCCATCAGAAAAAAAGTAAAACTTGCACTTATTTTACTAAATTTTCATGAGCCATGTAATTGCATATCCAAGAATTCAGATTAAAAATTCCACAAATCTTATGGAAATTTGTGACATTTTTCTGGAGTTTTCTGAAAGTTCGAATTGATTTTATCAAAAGCATGAAAAGTATATTAATAAAAAACAAAAAAAAATTAACTTGTAAAACATTGTAAATATTTAAAATAAAAACGCCATGCACTCAGTTATATTGAGTTTTTATTTATGAACGGTATTATTGTTGCATAAGCGAATAATTAAATTTTTTGTTGAATACATTTAGTTTTATTTGTCCCTCGAAAAATACCCCTTTTTCTCTCTCAGTTGTATTCCAAGTCCCCCAATATGTTCTTATCTGTACCCCTTCTGGCATTTTTGGTCTGGCAACCCTAAGCAACCGGCATTTCCATTTCATTCTTTGTAAGTATGATATCTGAAAAAATATAAGCATATATACTCATAAGTATGTACCTAAAACATTAGTCGCTTATAATGAGCAAATCGCTAAACAAACGTTTGTGAATCATTCCTGCCTCACCCAGCTGCGCACTTTATGCTATTGTTTCTTTTGCACCCGCGCAGTGATGCCAGATTGTGGGTAATTTCCCTATTTGAGGGATATTTTGCATCAAAAATTATTAAAAGGGAAAAAAGGGACATTTCATATAAATAAGGAATTTTCTTTTGTTGCTGAGTAAGAAAGAATCTTTTCAGTTGTAACTGGTGTTTCATGTAAAAAGCGGAACAAATTATCTGATGAAATGTTAAATAGCACATGAATGTGCTTCAATTTTAAAGTCACCAAAAAATTCTTTTAGGCCCTTAGTGAGTGAGCAAAAACATGAAAGTGAAAAAATGAATGATTGAAAAAAATGCAGAAAAAGAGGTTTTTTCTTAACAGCAGTCGGCCCTCGGCAGGCAATGGCAAACCTCCGAGTGTATTCCTACCATGAAAAACTGCTTCTCATAAAAATGCACTCGCCATTCGGAGTCGGCGTAAAACTGTAGGTCCCTCCCCTTTGTGTGACAACATCAAGGGGACCGCCACAAATTGGAGGAAAAGCACATATGTGTAAGCGCCAAACTATTATTATTATTTTATATGAATTTTACTTCTTTACTACTGAAACATGTATATGTTTAAATTCGTTGGGAATTTTGTGGGATAAATTTTCAAGATGTGGGTAATTGAGGGATTTTTTCCCCATTTTCGTGGGATTTTTAACAGAGAATGTCTGGCATCACTGCACCCGCGCCCAAAAGCAGAACAAAACCCAATACAACTAGAGTTTTCTTTGTTTGGGTTTCAATTGTGCTCTCTGTAATGAGTGAAACGAAAGAAATCAATACGATTCATTTCGTTTATTTTTGAACTCTGATTTCCTGCTAATATTTCTTAAAAAAATTACGAATTTCATTTCACCGTTCATAACTTTTTTATTTATCCATAATTTTCTTTATTAGTATTTAACTTTGTTTTTTTTTTTTGTAAAAGAACAGGCTGCAATACAAATGAAAAAAGTGCGAAAATCTGTTTTATTTATAATTTTTTCCCTGTTTAAAGTTTGTATTTTTTTAATAAAATTGAAAATATCTTGGGGGAAATGACCTGATCTAAAAAAAAAACAGAATACAGATTCGTAATCACGACTCAGAACTAATTTTATATATTGCGGCGCTTTTTGTGTCGTTTCAAAACTTGAGAATTCCCCTGCAGTTTTATCCAGACTCGACCCCGATATCCCCAATTAGTGCCCCGCATATGGAGACCGCCCTCTTCACATGTCAGCTTAATCCTACTCAGCTAGAAATAGAGGTGGAAAAATACCGACGATACTATCGACATATCGATGGTTTGTGTTTTCAAAAAATACTATCGATGTTTTAAAACTATCGATACTATCGGCTGTATTGTAAGACTAATTAGTAAATTGTCTCTCATATATTTGTGAGCGACAAATTGGTAGCTCTTATTTCGCAAAAAAAAACGAGAAATAGAAAACTACGTCTGTATTTAAGCGTATTTTCCACTGAAAAAAAATCTTAAATTTTCTAATAAATGTATAGCGATTTTTTTTTCTAAACAAACACTGAAATCAAAAATTACAGGTATATTTACCTTCCAAATATTAGGGTCTGGTGTTAAAAATATATCGTGTATACAATTACATAACTTTTAGTTATGTTTGATGAAATAAAATTATATTAAACAAGTAAAGAAGTATAAGCTCGGGCGAAACCGAACTTTATGTATATATCCGGCGCAGGTATCAAATATCGTCGTTTCAACTTTCTCTGAACTACCTTTGCATGATAAGTAGGGGTGTTTAATCGATTTAAAACCTTTTCGATAATATGCAGAGTTAGACTTAATGATATAATTGAGCCTAGTTAGGTACAAATCGATTAAGTGGTTCCGGATGTATACCTTTGTAGTAATTAAATGGTCGGTGCCACGCCCAATTACTAAAAGTCTAGAGGAGTTATTTATTGTTTTGTATTTCAGAAATTTACCGTTATACGGGAAGCGGGTGTAATTTTAGCCCCATTTGAATAATTTTCAACAAATTGCTTTTCCTTACCAAGGTTATTAAGTGCACCGACTTTGGTAGAAATTGATAAATCGGTTACCGAGATACACATTTGTGATCATAAGTGGGCGGTGTCACGCCCATTATCCAAAAATTTATAATATTAAAATTTTTTGATAAGTGGTTATTGTAATCATCGATTTAAGTGAATTAGCTCCAGTAGTTACTGATTTCAAAGATTTCTTAGCTAGACCCTACCCAAGCCTCGTACGGAGTTTGGTAAGTTGACGGGGTCACGCCCATTTTCCAAAATTTCAAATTAATATTATTTTTTACCACAATTCTGCTCCACAGACAGACATGGCTTAATCGACTTCTCGTTTCATTCTGATAATTTATGTATACATTTGTCCATATCTATCTCGATTCATTTTGGCTGTTACAAACAACCGTTATGCGAACAAAGTTAATATAGCCTTGTGCACAAGTGCGCTCGGGTATAAAAAACGCCCGAAAATTTTATCAGAGAGTTAGGCGACTTACTGAAGGTTTCAAGATCAGGGCGAACTTCTGTAAGAACAACCAGGGCGACCTAGAGACTGATATCCAGAACGTACTTAATTTATGGAGGAAGCACTTTTCCACCCTATTGGATGGCAGCAGCAGAAATTAGTGGAGAAGACGAACCCGAGCCCCCTGTCTATGACGATGACGATGACGATGAGGGGCTGACAGCCTGGCAGCCGAACTATTCAAGTACGAGGAGTTGATAAGGTGAATGCATCATATCTTATGCAGAATATGGTCAGATGAACACATGACCGACGACTGGAATTTAAGTGTGCTTTCTAAGCGTAGGTTACAAGGTCTTATCGAGCGTATTGTGTGAGAGACTGAAGCCACCGTCAACGAACTGATTGGACCTCATCACTGCGGCTTTAGACCTGGAAAATCCACCACAGATCAGGTATTCACAATACGCCAAATCTTGGGAAAAGAGAGAAAAGGATCGTACTCACCACCTAATGTCGATTTAAAAGCCGCTTTCGACATCACGAAAGGAAGTTGTCTTTATGCTGCGTTGTCTGAATTTGGTATCCGCGAGAAACTAATACGGCTGTGTAAAATGACGTTGAGCAATACCATACGGACCTCTCCGAGCCGTTTGATACCAAACGAGGTTTCAGACAAGGTGTCTGTCTTTCGTGTGATTTCTTTTATTTGATTTTGGAAAGGATAATAAGAGCCGTAGAACTGAACCACTCAGGCACAATACTTTACAAGAGCGTACAATTGCTGTCGTATTCCGACGACATCGATATTATCGGTAAACACAAGGACTACGTTTGATCTGTCTTCTCGGGATTAGAGGGAGCAGCAAAGCGAATGGTTCTGGTGTTGAACGAGGACAAAATGAAGTATCTCTTGTCATCACAGAAACGGTCAGAGCATACGCGTCGTGGTACACACGTCACTGTTGTCAGTTGCAAAAAGTAAACGATTCCGTTTATTTGGGAAGCTGCATTAACACCAATAGTGTCAGCCTTGAAATGCAAGGGAAAATCACTCTTGCCAACAAGTGCTACTTTGGACTGAGTAGGCAATTAAGAAGTAAAGTCCTCTCTCGTCGGACAAAGATCACACTCTATAAGTCACTCCTCATATCTGTGCCCATGTATGGCGCGGAAGCATGGACAATGAAAACATCTGATAAAGCGGCTATTTACGCGTTGGCGATAGCGAATACCGCAGATGACTGTATGAGCTTCACAACGATATAGACATAGTGCAGCGAATTAAAATTCAGCGGCGCCGCTGGCTTGGGGAGCCGCGATGATGGTAACAGAGGAAGAGGAAGGCCTTCTCTGCGTTGGAAAGACCAGGTGGAGAAGGACTTGGCTTCACTTGGTATTTTGAATTGGCGTCAGTTGGCACAGAAGAGAAACGACTGGCGTGCTGTTTTGCACTCGGCCAAATCGCTTAGGCAGGTACAGTGCCAATAAAGAAAAAGAAGAAGAAGGCATATACATCCGACAATGAAAGTCGAGGTAAAAAGGAATAGGTCAAGCAGTTTCTCCAATGTTAATCAAGGATCTTAAATCGGTGATTAAACCGAATCATGGAGCTTATATTAATTTACTTATCCCCAGTTTTACCAATAACTTTTAAAATTTATGAGACTTTTACAGCCGATTTTACCAGCAATTTAAATAGAAAATGATTTTTTATTTTCTGCCAATTTCCACATAAAATTCAAATAATTTTTCACTTAGGCAATCCGCACATTAAGCGCCTAATCATAGCAGTGTAATCGTTTCGGCATACTAAAGTATGAAGCTTTTATTAAGAACACATGTATTTGAATGATGATCTGTACATTACAATTCATAATCATGTTTTCGCCTAATCATAAAAGCTTCATGAATCGAAGCGCCCAACATTGTAAGGCGCTTGCTGTTTTGAAATCTTCATTTGTTTACTTTTTTGTGTTGGAAATAAAAATTATTTGTCATTTCAATAGGAAATAATTGAGAATTAATGATTTCGTGCTAAAATTCGTGCTAATTTTACTAAACTATAAGCCTTTATGCAATATTTTTCTGCAGAAATATTCGCGGAAGTGTATCATTGAGAAAGAACTGCCAGAAAATATATAATGTGTGGTATGTGTGTGCCTCAATGGCTTATGCAGGGCGCGGTAGTGTGCAGAAGTGGAGTCGTCATGCATTCGTTTCGGCTCTACTAAGATTAGGCGCGTAATGTGCGGAGTGCCTTAAATTGCTTTCGTAAAATTGGCTGTTAAAATTTAAACTTACAAATTTTCCGAACAAAATTGTGTCATTTTAAATTTCAACAGGCTGATAAATTTAGAATTGATTGATCCAACATTAATGTTACAGATCCTCAATATCTCTGCCATCAAAAAAAAAAAACAAAGCTTTATGTTCCTATATAATATAAAATACCTTTGTGTTCCAGTATCGTCTGTGGAGTCAGAGAGAGTTTTAAGTTCGACGCGATTAACTATTAATAACACAAGCCAACAAATTTAAACAATGTTATGTTACTTAAAATATTACAGCCGACTCTTATATTTTTTGATTTTGAGTATTAAAGGGCAGTTTTTAGGCTTTTATATCCTCCCATTTATTTTTTTACAGAGGCTCGAAAATGTCCAAAAATGCGTTTTTCGCCATCTTTAAACCTAAGTTTCTCGAAAACTAGAGCTAATCCAATAACTTTACGGTCAGATTCGGATTCTATGGGAAAAACCCACCTGATCCAACGCAGAGGAGGCCTTCCTCTTCCTCTGTTACCAGCAGCGCATCAATACTGTCGGCAAATATCGATTGTCACCTACTATCGATAGTTTTCCACCTCATATCATTCATATGTTTTATTGCAATCTACAATGGATATTTAAATTAATTTGTAATGTTAAATAATATAAACTTACACACTCGTGTAAATGGTAGATAGAAAAAGCCTCTCTAGAGAGCATGCAGGGAAGAATTTTTTTCAGCCCATCATGGGTGGGTCTTTTAGAATAACTTTACTTAAGAAGACCTACCTAAATTATATTCTGAGAATGATTAATGGATCAACCGACCTAGGCGGGGCTTAGTAGTGCCTCTACAAACATAATATTAACCTCCCACGCAGAAAAGAGCTCTGCGCGAAGAATTGTATCCAACGCATCCGGAATTGGACGTTTTTTTTGAAGCGCGGTTGGAACCCGGACTTGGACCGATGAGGATCAAAGCGAGTCCGAAGGTGCCTACGCGAAAAGATTTCTGCGCGAAATAATAACAATATCGAGAATCGATTTGATTGAAAGATGGTATAAGATTGCGTTTCTTAATTCAGTGCACACTGTTCGGAATTGGATTTTATTTGGCATAAATTCAAGATTTTTATAGCAATATATTCTTGATAGCAGTTATTTTTATAAAAGTACATATGTCAACTAAGAAAATTTCCAAATAAAAGATTTGAAGTTTCAACCCTGTGCTTTCAGAACGCTTTCGAAGTCATGAGTATGATTAGCTGATATTTTGTCAGAATTGGTGCAAAATTATTAGTCAGTTGTGATAAGCTTGTGAAAGGTTGGGTTAATTTAAATAAACAAAATTAGATATGGAAAATAAAGGTTAAGGTATTTCTAATAATAATTAGTTAATGTGCATATCGTGTGTGTGTGTTTGTTTGTTGTTATTTAATGTGCTTGTAGTGCGTATTTAAAGAAAAATACTATACAATATTTTTGTGTTCCGTGGAGTAGAACTAGCAATCTGCCAAGTGATGACGGGAACTAATAATACAAAAATGCTTAATTATATTAGATTTTATTTGGGTAATTTTTGCTCATTTTTCCAAAAGTTAACATTTTAAGCGGAGTACACGTAGAAATCTATGTATCCTCCTTACATAGAATAAAGCAAATTCGGAATTTTTTCACCACGTTAATCTTGAAAACTACTGAACGGATTTGTGAACACTTTTAATAGTGGTATTATCTTTAGGCCTGAGAATTTCTATAGGGTTGCCATCTGTCCAAAAAATTATAAGATCCGCACCGTTCTTTGGATTACAGATAATGAGGTGTCAAAATAAGGTGCTTGGCCTCTAGATGTCAAATAATGTACTTATATTATCTTTTTAGTAGGGCTGGCACCATTTTAAAAATTATAATATCTTCACAGTTAGTTGGACTATAAATAAGGTGCAAAGTGAAAGGATACGGTCCCCAGATTTGCAGTAAGGTTATATTTTTTTAGTGGGCTTGCCACCCTTTTAAAAATTACTACCTTACATATACATATGGATTTTTTGTTAATGACATCAGATTTGCACAGTTCATTCAATTTACAAAAAATAAGGTATCAAGAGCTTGGCCTACAGATGTGCAATATTTTTTTTTTCGTGCTAAGTTTGCTAAGAAATCTTTAGTTTGAATATTTAAGCTATTTATGAGGTGTTTGAAGGAGATTGGTATCAATCGAAATACGTTTGAAAGGCTTTATTCAGAACTATATTTAGCAGGGTTTCCACATGTTTCAATAAGCAAATTCAACTTAAAATTGTGGCGATTAGGTAATTGAAGTATGTATCACAATATGGGTGCCATACTAAAGGGGTTTAAGCAAGTTTTAAAAAAGTTTTGAAAAAGGTTATCGTTCAAAAACAACGTTATATATGGGGATAGGAGAAGGCGTGGCCGTACGGGTTATCTATCGGCCTAAGAGTTTTACCATAACTTGCTAATAGCATGAGGAACATATGTACCAAGTTTGAAAATGATAACTTTCTTTTTAGAATTTATGCCAAATAAATTTAATTCCGGGCAGTGTGCAGTGGTAGAAATTTGTACAAATAATTATAATTTTGGATACAAATTAAGGAGAATAGAATAATTATGTTTATAAATTATTTTCAGCTAAAAAACTACCGAAGGATGTTAATCCTTGTGGCGTATTCGCTAACAATGAGCTTGATTTAGAAGAAGTTGACGTGTATGGGTTTGATTATGATTACACACTGGCATGCTACAAGCCTTGCCTTCATGATTTGCTGTATAATTTAGGTCGTGATAGACTGATTAAAAAATTCAAGGCAAGTTGTGTTTTTTCATCTCCTCCCTATATATCATAGGATACAATTTTAAATATAATTTTCAGTATCCTGAAAATATATCAAAATTAGAGTACATTCCAGGATTTGCAGTGCGTGGACTCCATTACGATATAGAGAAAGGTTTGCTTTTGAAGCTCGATTCGTTTCTTCAAATACAGCTGGGCTCAGTTTATCGCGGTCTTACTAAAATTCCCGATGCCGAAGTATTAAAGCTCTATAAAAATCGCATACTTCCTATCGCTTATGTTGAAGGACAATCGAAAAACTATCAGGTAATTAATGGCGATGGACTTTCTATACATGTATCTAGTAGCATAAGTACTGAATGTATGGTTTTGCTAAAGCCCAATACTAAGGCAAAGATGGTTCAGCTGGCAGATTTGTTCTCTGTTCCGGAAATGTGCCTTTTGTGCAACGTTGCTGAATACTTCGAAAAAAATCACATCGACTACAATCCTGAAATACTTTTCCACGACATAAAATCATCGGTGCAATCGTGCCATCCTGTAATGCATGAAATAGTTATGAAAAACGTTGGTGAATATATCGAAAAGAACAGCAGATTGCCGGAATATTTTGAAAAATTAACTAAAGCTGGCAAAAAATTGTTCCTAGTAACGAATAGTCCATTTTCATTTGTGTAAGTAATTTTATATTCACATTTGAACCTTCATAGAAATTCTTTGTGTTGTACAGAAACCGAGGAATGACTCTTCTAGCTGGTGAAAAATGGCGCGAGTATTTTGATGTTATAATAGCTCAGGCGCGAAAACCAAAATTTTTTACAGACGAATCACGACCAATTAGGTTATATGATGACAAGACAAATTCACATGTTTGGGATCGTGTTTCAAAGCTTGAGAAAGGAAAAATATACTATGAGGTAAAACATTTAGATAAGCAAAAATTAACTACTAAGGGCCAGTTTTTCAGTGCCAGTTTAAACTTAGATCACGTAAACAGCGTTTATATTGAACAGCTAGACGACATTTGAATTTCACTTTAGACCAACCATCTCGAGCGTTTAAACCAAGTTTAAACCACAGCCGTGCACTGAAAAACTGGCCCTAAATAACATTAATTGAAATTCTCAGGGTACTGTAAAACAACTCCAAGACTTAACCGGATGGCGTGGGCATAATGTGTTATACTTTGGAGACCATCCGTACAGTGATTTGGCGGATGTAACATTAGAGCATGGATGGAGGACTGGTGCAATTATAAATGAGCTCACGGTAGAAAATTTACTGTTGTCCAAGGCAAAGTTAGCAATATTTATTCTCTTTTGCACAGCACGAAATAGAGACTTTGAATAATGTTAATTTTAAAACCAATGCAAATTGGCTACAAATGTTGACACAACTCATCGAAGAAATTCAGGACTACGAATGTGAGGCTGCACAGATATGCTTACAAAAATGGCAAGCAGAACGAGATATGCTCAGGTACATGTAATATATCTATGGTCTTAATCAATAATCACTTAAGTCGACTTAGGACAGATTTGAGTAAAAAATGAGACCTTATTCTCTTAATAAGATTGCATCTTTAGGGGAAATCCTTAACTTCCTAGCATACTTCTACAAAAAGTGATTAATAAAAAACATAATGGCCAAGTGCTTTTAAAGCAATAAATACCTAAATACACTTGGGATGATGTTTTTTTGATAGCCACAAATTGTGTACAAATGGCTTAAGTGGGCGTTCGAACATAATTTCCTTAAATCAAGTTTTGCCGTTAAGGTGTTGATAGGAGATTATTGCAAAATGAGAACATTCAACAACGATCAGTGGCATATGCATACGGTGACCATATTATAATCAGCCGAATACGGACAAAAAAGCTAAACATTTTAAAAACTTGTTGGTAAACATACATACATGAATATTCCAATATTAGTTGCGTTCCCTAACTCGCAAGAAGTTGCAAGAATTTACAGGAAATTTTTCAACATATATCGTGTACATAAATTTAAAAATCACCGCAGTTTAAAATTTTTAGAGTATTATTAGTTTTTAATTTCTTGAAGTTTTCCCGTTTTAATAAATTCCAAAATTTTCTAAACTTTCAAGACTGTGAATTTGAGAAATTTTAGTAAATCCCAATAATTCAATATAATGATGAATACTAGATTTCTAGAAATTTTTTATTTTTCAAAAATTTTGAGAATTGTAGGAATTCTAACCAAATTTTTTCTAAGTGAAAGTGTCGAATATACAAAATTGATCAAACGAAATTAAAAGTTTTCGAATGTTGAAAACATTTTCATATTTCGTCGTTTTTGAAGATTAAAAAAATTTTTGGACGTTGTTTAAAATTCTCAAACTTTGTTTTATCAATACAAAATTTTGAAAAGTCCAGAAAAGTGGAACAATTTTGGAATTTTTCAAAAATGTTAATATCTTTTAGAATTCGAAGAATTTTCTATTTTTTACACACAAGTACATGAACATAAGAATTTTTCGACAATTTGTGATGTTTCACATTTTTACATTTTAGGATGGATTTTAGGATAAATAAAATTCTCAAAATTTTGGAAAATATAGAAAATTTAATATAAACAAAAAAAGTAAAAATTGAAAATTAAGTACATAATTTCAAAATTTTGAAAATTCAGTGAATTCGAAAAACTGTTAGGACTACTTAAATAACATAACACTTCGAGCTTAACACACAGCTAAAATTTCAAACTCAAGTGAAATTTGATACACTTTTTTTCATGAATTAAAGTTTTCAAAAGCATCCATTCATTAGGTTTGTTCCCCAAGCTTCTCGAGTAAGTTTTCGAGTTTCTTTGATATACGCTCACAGTTTGAACTTTGATCGAGTTTTTCTACAAGTAGCTTCTGGGACAAACCTGTTATATATTCTTGTAATGATATTTCACGATATTCAGTTAAATATTATGAAAATACATGTTACACAGTCTTGGGGGGGAAATTTCCCCAATCTCCCCAACCTGGGTCCGCCACTGTAGCCACTAATACTATAATTGGTTTGAACGTGAAGAAGCTTTCTCGTGAAAGTGAAATAGGAACATTTTCTAACGTTCAAAGATAAGCAATTAAGGGCCGGTTTCTCTCTCTGGTTAACACTAATCCCCCGTTATACGTCATTACCGACGTTATCGACTCCCTGTTATATGCATGGAGTCGGAACGTCGATAACGATGTTTAATCGGGAAGTTAGTGTTAACTGGTGATGGAGAAATCGGCCCTAAGAAAGCATCATGAGTGAAGGTTAGCGAGATTAGATTGCAACGATATATTATTGTGAGTCTCTGATCACTGCGTAAACTTTGAGGTCTTCGACATATAATAAATAATTAGACGACAGAAAGCATGACCCCACATGATTTATCAATAGAAAAAATAAGAGAGGGCCTAAGATACTGAGCCTCATTGCGTAAGTCGCAATTAGACTAAATTGTACGACTCGACAACACTGGAATTGCCTACTGTCTTGCTGAAATAAGTAAACGACGAAAATCGTCGAAAGCTATCCAAGTTTTCCATTTTAATACACTAGTCTATATACTAGTCGAAATTTTATGCAAGGCCATGTAATTTTTGATATGATTCGATATGATTGACAGCAAGTCAAAAATAGTGGATAATATATTATCGATCACAACTATACAACTCCTGTTGGAAAGGTAGGAACTACGTCTTTTCCAACAGTATTTCAGAAAAACACAATTGTATTTCAGAAAAGGCCAAATGAATTTCAGAAAAGGCTAAATGAATTTCGGAAAAACTCAAATGTATTTCAGAAAACCTCAAATGTATTTCAGAAAAGGGCAAATGTATTTCAGAAAAGCTCAAATGTATTTCAGAAAAGGCAAAATGTATTTCAAAAAAAGCCAAATGAAATTCAGAAAAACACAATTGTATTTCAGAGAAAATCAAATGATTTTCAGAAAAACGCAAATGTATTTCAGAAAAGGGCAAATGTATTTCAGAAAAGCACAAAGCACAAATGTATTTCAGAAAAGCATAACTGTGTTCTAAAAATATTTTTTCTGAAATACATTTGTGCTTTTCTGAAATACATTTGCCCTACAACAATAAAATGCTTTTTCCGCAAAATCTATAAAGGACCCTTTTATTTCTCAAAAAAAAAACGGGGTAACAGTTATTCGTCGCCACGCTGTAAATAACTAAATTTTTCTACATTTTAGTATTATTTAGTTGGATCTTTGCAAAATAATTCAGTAACAAAAACACAAAAACCACATTGCATTAATTGAATGATTTCCGTACTGATTAACAAATTGGTACTCAGTAACCTTAGGGGCGTCTATGTTTATCATAGTTCATCAATGCACCTTGCGACTTAAGGAAATCCACCAATGTTGAAAAATTGTCTGACAATATTTTGCGTAAATTCCGGCTAACAAATAGTTTTATCCATCAATTTGTTTATCACGGTATTTTCCACTCGATGGATTACTCTACACAACGCTAATTTGTGGACCCCATGCATTTGATCATGCCATTATTACGCTCACTGTTATATTAAGTTCGCTCCAATTTTCAATAAAATTTTTTCAATTTGGCTACGAGATAGCCGAAATTTTTCTACTACACCAGTATGTAAACGGTAGTTGATTTGTTCTTTTATGACACGCCTTTTATTATTTGCAGACTGTCCTCCTCTACTCTCTTTAGTGACACCGCTCACTTTAATATTTAATAGATCTCTATCTTCATGTACCTTCATAAATGATTGGAAACGTACCACTATCACCCCAGTATTTAGAAGTGGCAATACAAGTGATATTACGAATTATAGGCCAATTTCAAAGCTTTCGTCGGTCTTTAAACTTTTCGAATGTATTATAAAAAATAAGCTGCATTTTATTGTGAAGCAATTGATTAGTCCTAATCAACATGGGTTCGTGGCGGCCAGGTCCACATTAACTAATCTGAGTTTTTACAGAGGACTGCTTTGCGACTTTTCGACGTGGCTACCAGCTTGATGTGATTCACACCGATTTCTCCAAAGCCTTCGATAAGATTTCCCACAAATTATTGGTGGTTAAACTAGCTAATTTTGGTTTTCATTCTGTTTTTTTTTTTTTGGATTGGATCAAGTCGTTCTTGGATAATAGGAAGTCTAGTGTTCTTATTGATGGTGTCTCATCGAAACCATTTATTGCAACCTCTGGAGTTCCTCAGGGTAGCATTTTGGGTCCATTATTTTTCATTCTTTTTATAAATGATGTATCGTTGTGTTTCTCTTCAGCTCGGTTTCTTCTATACGCGGACGACCTAAAAGTATACTCTGCGGTTAGATGCCACAGCGACTCGATCAATCTTCAATCAGAACACAGTATGCTCTATAATTGGTGTGCAATGAATCATCTCACATCAATAAATGCCACAAAGCTACGTTCTCTAAACTGCCTAAACCTCTGTGCACTTCGTACCATTTAGCTAACACTTTTCTCGAATTGGGTGAAGTCATTAAACACCTGGGAGTGTTTTTTGATCCCCAGTTTAATTTTAATGCGCACATGAATTACACCATCTCAAACTTTCTTGCTATGCTAGCTTTTGTTAGACGACATTCTTCGCAATTTTCGGACCCGTACACACTTAAGACTTTGTTCACTGCCTTTGTACGGTCTAAACTGGAATACGCTACGTTTATCTGGAGGACCGTATCACGCTATTCACATCAATCGTCTGGAGAGAGTGCAAAAAATATTCCTACGCTGTGCTTTGCGCAGCCTATATTTTTCTGAACCGATTCCACCATACGAGTCGCGTTGCCAATTGATTAGCTTATTTACATTAAATAATAGACGCTCACTACTGTCTATGTCATTTCTTCTCGACATCGTCTTCGGTAAAGTCGACTGCTCGTCCCTTCTTGGGTTGATAGATTTCACTGTGCCGAGTAGAAACCTTCGTCGCTTTGATACTTTTCGTATTGGTTTAAATAAAACGGTTTACAATGCAAATGCCCTCATTGTTAGGGCTTTTAATGAGTACAACTGTTTCTCGAAATTTTTGGATCTTGACTTGTCGGAATCAAAATCAATTATATACAATAGATTGAAAAACTATTTATTTTGTAAAAATTTAGAATAGCCTTTATTGTATTCTACTCTTGTTCTTTTTACGTTTTCAATTTGTAACTAAAATATATAGCTTGTAATTTTTCATAACGTCTGTACCATATATAAATTTAGACATTAAATAAATAAATAAATAAATAATTTGCATAACTTATCACTTATCCGCTAAAGTCTTTTTGCTAAGCATTTCAAATTTTAGTACAATGCTTATCTATGATTTTTAATGGTATATTATACTTATAAATTTTCATTTGAGTGACTTTTCCCTATCAAATTGGTGAAACACAAAACTTTGCGCAAGTTCGATAATTTGCTAAAATGCTAATGATAATTCGTTGGTGCAATAAGGTCCTGCACTTACAAAAGCATGTTAATAAGGGCAAAGCAACTTTTTCACTGCAAAATTAGGCCTCTGTTGCACAACTGACCCAAAAACTTGGGGAACAGTACCTAATTTGGATATAGGCCTACAGTTCAAAACATCATTATTGTTGCAGTTTTTATAAATTGGCGTAACTAAAGCATTTTTCTAGTGGCCAATAAAATATCCGGCCGAAAGAGACTTGTACAGAATTGTTAATGGCTGAACCCGAGAAGAGCACCGTTTGAGCATAGCACCTGAATGGCCATCAAAATCCAATTTAATAAAAATTTAAGGAAAATGTTGCTATTCGCCTTCTTGTCATTAAGGAAGAGTAGTAGGCATTGAGTGTAATCTATCTGGGTTTATAGCCACGCTATTCCAATGAACTGATAAAAGCAAGTAAATAGAAAAACAGCACAGGATATGGGACGGTTTCAGGACATTAAACAAAATACTGAACATTTCGTATCCCGTACAAACTTAATAAATTATTAGGACGTTTGATTAAAAAAGAGGACCATCCGGTACAATACAGGAAGGATGGTCACCGTACATATGCACTTAACTCTACATAAACTCCTAAGATGACATAATTTCTTGTGCTATGTGTGTTACGTTTTGCAATAAACACTTATATTGTTTTTTTTAATAACTTTTTTTTTAATAACTTTTTTTTTAATAACTTTTTTTTTAATAACTTTTTTTTTTAATAACTAAATAAATCTATCTTTTGAATTTTTAATTATAGATTTGTGGAAGTAAGATTCTTTAAATCTTTATTAAAACTTTTCAAGTGCACTTTTATATTTTTTTCAGAAGGAGCTTCAAATATATAAATTAGGTTTTCTCAGAACTGTGATTTTCGACTTAAGCGACTACTGCTGATGACCCCAGATATTTATAATCTGTAACTATTATACAAATAAAAACTTTTCGTTACAGGAATCAAACAAAAATGGTATTTAACCAGCAGTTTGGCAGTGTATTTCGGACGTATCACAATCCAACGTATTTTTCGAGACGTCTTTTTCGCTTTGCTGATATATATACGAGTGATATCACAAACTTGGCAAACTATTCTGTCTCGCACACTTTTTACCCGCGTCGTGGTGTAATGCCCCATGAGTACATTTCCTACTTCATGTAAACATACGAGTATTTTTTAATAAAAATGTTGGAAATCCGTAGGCTGCACCACTGTGTTATACATAGTTTTTCATGTTTCGAATTTACAACATAGTTTTTTCATTTCGAACAAATAGATACAGAATAGCACCAATTCTCATATAAAAAAAAAATATGGGGATCGATAGAGAACATTTAGCTGGCTGAGGTTAGGAAAAATAACGCCCATAAGTCCAACATCGGCTACGCTGAGCACAGTATTTTTGCGCAGCACACAGAAATATGTACACCAAATTAAGGGTGGTATTATCACTTGCGAAGCGAACGGTTTGGCGAACGCAACTAAAATAAGCATTAATAGTAGGCTTGGGCAGATTTTGAATTAAAGAGTGAAAGAGTAAGCTCTTAATTGAACTAGCTCATTAGTTCGTTCATTAAAGTGAGCTAAACTTTTCCGTAGCGTAGGGCTGCCAGACGTCCTGGTTTTCCAAGATTTGTCCTGATTTAGACAAATTGTCCTGGGGCCCTGGTCCACACTTAAATTGTCCTGGTATTTTAGTGAAGGTACATGTAGACAGTCCTCTAATTTTAAGCAGATTTTCGCTATGAAAAAAGGTTGAGCTTTCTGTCATTAGTAGTCGAAAATCAATAAAGAAACCGGTTTTTTTAACATGTTGAATATCTGACGAGTTTACCTTACCAAACGCCAAAAAAAGTGAAAGTTCCTAATAAGGTACACGGATGAGGGGTCATAAATAAGTACTACCGAGTAGATAATTTCAGGAGCTAAAATCTCATCCAGAAGCCCTTTCTGATAGTTATGCCTTTCCCTCCTTTTTTTTGTTTATGGCGGCATGAATTGAACGGCTTCTGCTTTCTGCTACTCAAAAAAGAGCTTCCTGAAGGGCTTTTGTAGGACGCCTTTTGAAGAAGTTTTTTTAATTCATAAAAATCATACTTCTTCAAACAATTTATTTAAGGCTCATATCAAATATGTTTTATTTACAGGTCTATTCTGCACGTCACCGATGGTTTTGTAACCGGAAAATTTTATTACCAAAAGATGTTACCAGTTAACCGGAATTCTGAGTACGTTGGTTATGCAGTTAAAATGTTCAGCAATTCAGCTATGAAGATTTGTGGAATTTCTGGCATTGCATATTTCACGGGGCAATATTTTGTTTACAGCTTATGAGATGGCAACAAAGTTTACCGGTTACAAGAGTGCACAGAATGCGAAAAGGGTTTAAAAATTTACGGAAACTTTATTTGCAGGCTACAAAATTTTTGTTGCCCGCGCAGAATGGACCTGTTAGACCTAAAATGCTTATTGAATCGTATCAGTAATGATAAATAATTTAAAAATATACTTAAGTGCATTCGCGTAAATTGTTAATAGGAAACACCTTTCTAGAAAGCATGTTGGGAAAAACTTTGTTAATTCTTATTGCGTAAGTATTTTAGAATGGTATCACTTCAGACAGCCTACCTTAATTATCTTTAGGTTATGCATATACAAAATGGCAAAAATGATCATGAAGCGCATTGTAGGATATATGGAAATTGGCTAATGGTGGTAGGGCAAACATTCAGGACCACATTAAAGGCGCCGAACATTTTTCCAAGTTACCTCACCGTCAAGAGCAATTTGTTCTTTAATGATTAAAAAAATTAAGAACTTCAGTGTTTCATCATCACCAATCATTCAGCCCTACGGATTGTGCTACATTGTTTTTATATCACAAATTTCTTTTAAATAATGCAACGCTGGAACCAATGCAACTTTACTTATAGGCAATGTAAATACTGCCACCATATTCACTTGAACCTTCGCTTTTAATTTGGATGATAAGTGTCCTTGTCGATGTGTTCAGGATTATGCCAGTAGGTAGCAACACTAATAAAAATGGAAATGCAATTTTAAACCACATATCAGTCAAAATTCATGCAGTGGGCCACTTAATTAGCACTGGTCGAGACTTTTATGATTGTTTTTTAATCTTTTTACAAATTTTACAATTTATGATATAAATATATGAAGATTGTAAAGTGTTTTTTGCAAAATTTTAATTTTTTTCATAAGTTATTGTTTAAAGAATTTTTAAGTATCAACTCAGAAAAAGATTATTTTCTAGCGATCTACTTAATGAATCCGGTTGAAATTTTTTATGAGTAATAAATAATAATCAAGCTTTCGAAACAAAAAAATCGATCGCTAATTTGTTGCGAATAGCAACAATTTATTTAAAAAAATTAAAATAAAAAAGTCTTCCCAATATATTCCACAACTTTTATCCCAAAATTCAGATTCCTTTTTTTCCGATGAGCAAATTAAAAAAAAAGGAAACTTTCATACGGTCAGAAGTTATGCTACTTTTTCTCCTGATGTTCCGCATACACGACAACGTGGCAGCGCTTAATTGCACGCTTCTTACAGCATAATACCTCTATATGCGAATGCGGTTTGTGAATACAACTACTTTTTTTTGTTCAGATATTAGTAACACGAAGGTTGGTGTCAAATAATGTGTCAATTAATTAACTCGATTTTAATAAAATGTCCAAAGCAAATGTCTGTTGCAATCCTCTGAATAAGACTAAACATAAATCTGCTTATAAAAGCATACCTAGGTTAGGTTAGGTTAGGTTTGAGTGGCTGCCCCGCGCAAAGCGCGAAGCACACGTGGACTGGAAAAGCCCGATGTGGCCGAAGCCATTTCTTTCTTTCCCCCCTTAGTAATTGAACCACCGAGTGCGTTTTATATAACACAAAAAGTCGAGAACGTTCGCCGAGTTCAAGTCGGCCAAACAATCTAGAAAGTACTTGTTGAAGAATTGGTTGCGCATGTTGGCCAGGTCAAGACAATGGCAGATATAGTGTTCGATGGTCTCCACCTCTTCCTCGTCCCTGCAACTGCGACAGAAATCGTTGGTGGGGTATCCTAACCTTTTTCCGTGTGTGCCCATCAGGCAGTGTCCGGTGATTACCCCGACTACTAATCTGAGAGAGGAGCGGCCTAGCCGGGTGAGAGCCATGAATCGCTTTACATCAATCTTTGGCCAAATTTGCCTGGTAGTATGGCAGGTGGTTTCCACAGCCCGCCTTATATATACCTCCTCAACGAGTTTCGCCTTTAGTCTGTGTTTTCAGGAGGTTAGAGGTATTCCCGCATTCTGAGCAGAATTGACTATAGATATTTCCGTCCCCTTCCCTGTCAGCTCGTCGGTTAGGCAGTTGCCAGGGATGCCCCTATGTCCCATGCAACAGCCAAGGAGCATTTTGATGCCAGCTGGTTGAGAGTCTTCCTGCAGCGCTCCCGTGACAAGCATGGCACACGCTCCACCTTGGCTCTGTATAAGGTATTGTTTTGCGCAGGCCACCATACGGTGACCCCATAGAAAAGGATGTGTCTTATCACAGCTGGTTTTATTCCCCATTTTTTGCCAATAGCCGTCTTGCAGGCATACAGGGCAGTATTGGCCTTCCTTGATTGGTCTTCAATGTTTCGCTTCCAGTCAAGTTTCTTGTCCAGAATAACTCCAAGGTATTTCACCTCGGTTGAGAGAGTAAGTGCCACCCCGTTTAGGGTGGGAGGTTTAAATAAGGGAGTTTTATACTTGTGAAAAGTACCATTTCTGTCTTGGCAGGATTGACACTAAGTCCCATTCCATGGACCAGATGTTTACCGGACCAATGGCGTTTTGCAATAACTCACTCAGGACCTGAAGATGTTTGCCCGTTGCAACGATTGCTATGTCATCGGCGTACGCTATGAGTTGACAACCGGTGCTCTTTAGGCTTAGAAGTATGGTGTTCACAGTGATCGCACTTCTACCACATTGTGGTAGATCTACCACTTTTCGGAGCATCCACCACATCTACCACACAAGGTCTGATATCTACCACATTTTCGCATTTTTGAGTAGTTATAATCATGATAAAAATATAGTAAGGTAGGACCGCACTTTTAAAATTCTTGACGCTTCCAAGCAATTTAGTTTTTAAATTTACTCGCAAACTCACACACACATTTTCATTTTTAATCTCAAGCAACAACAATTTCGATTTTTTATTTTCACTTTTATAAATGCTGGCAAACTTCAAAAAAAAATCATGGCCGACAAATTGAGAGAACGGTTCTACCTTGTTATGTTTTTATCATGGTTATAATTAAGCTCCACATGATTTTCTTTATTTCTTTAATTTTACGAGCAAAAATTGACCAACACTAAACACTATGTGATAACAAGTAGGGACACGATATCGAAACGAAAGTATCGATTTAAAGTATCGCTGTAAAAATATCGGGTTCCATTAATATCGTAATAAAAAGACCCGGTATTCCAAATATCGATTAAAAATTCAAAAAATTAAATCTGAATATTGGTCAAATTTTCTATTAAAGAATTAACACTTTGCACTTTAATAAGCACATCACTGAAGGCGCGTCACATACAAACCAAAGATAGTACAAATTTCTGCGCTTTAAAGTGCAAAATATATCTATATTGCTTTACATATAAATTCCAATGTAAGTAGGGTTATAGTACGAAATAGATTTGCAAGAAATGGTACACTAGCTAAGGCTGAAATTCATGTTTTATTTGCGTTAAAAATTTGTTTAATGTTAACAACAAAACTTTCAATAGAAATTTTAGTAAGGTAGCGTCACGTCAGATACTGCGGCTGATAAAAAAGCAGGACAGATTTTTACATTTTTGGAATTTGGAAAATTAACTTTAAATATTTTAAATATTACTACAAAAAGTTTTATACAAATAGTCTTGGCCCAATTCCCAAAGTTTTGACATTTTTATACCTTCCATGAGCATTATAACTTTGGTCCGATATTTGTAAGTACCAGAATAAGAAGAGATAGACCCATCAAAATGTATACTTAAATGATCAGGACGTCGAGCTGAGTCGATTTAGCCATGTCCGTCTGTCTGTCTGTCTGTCTATCTGTCCGTCTGTTTGTATGCAATCTAGTCTCTCAGTTTTCGAGATATCCGGATGAAATTTGGTAGGTGGGTGTATTTTTATAATGTGTGAAGTGGACGCGTTCCACTTCCATAATTGCGGGGGCATACCTGCAACCTCCGCGCTGTGTGGAGCCCTAGCGCTCCGCTGCTGTGCCGACATTGAGAACAAAAAAAAAGGAGCCCTGGCGCTCCGCTGCCGTGTTGCTTGCTGCGGGACCTTTGTAGGTTGCGGGAACTTGTCTCGCACATTCCCAAGCTGCTGCTGCTACCTTCGATGGTGTCTGGACGGGAGTCGGAATGTCCTGCTAACTCCCAAAAAAGATATTCCCGGATATTTTCACAAACACG